>NC_059392.1:19966131-20266131 GCF_019703515.2 Myxocyprinus asiaticus | reverse complement strand
TAGGTGTTCATAGTTTTAAATCTGATGATTAGTATTTTTATAATGGATCATTGTTTAATACTGAAAGTCTGGGTATGAAAAAAGACTAATACAATAAAATCTATGCATAAAAGGAATTTTGAAAAGTACCAAAAATAAATTATGAAGGCCTGATAAAAAATGTCCCCATTCAATCATAATGAGACCTTCATATAAAAACATAAAAAAGTTTAAATCTGTTAGTTTGAATAAAAATGTTCCCATGGATCATGACAGTGTCCGAAGTTGTACTGCAAGTAAATAATTACTGTATTACAGCAATGAGAATCTAATGAGATTTATCATTAGAAACAAAGGAATCTAAAGAGGAAGAAGAAGAAAAAGGTAAAGTAAAATGTCCGGAGTCATTACAGGATTGAGAATTTGTTGGGAAAATGTGCTTAATAGTCATGAAAACAATGCAAAAATATTTCAATTTGTTATAAAATTTGACCTGCACTTATTTCCGTGAGATTCACCCCAGGACTCTTTGCACTTTTGAGTGATTCAGATGTGTCCTGCATAAACATCTGACCTAAACTAGCAACAGACTGGTAACAATAGGGAATTGTCTAATGAAACTGTCCCCAGTTATCTGAGACCACATTATAGTGGTTTAAGAAAACCATAATATCTCTGTATAGAAAATCTGAACCTGAACAGCTTAGTCAACAGGCATATGGTATAATTTATGTTCTCATTCATATTTTATCTGCAACAAGATTAAACTACAATGTGCTGTTTAACATATAGTATGGTGAACTGAAATCAGATACTACAAAATTCTTCAAAATAGATGCGACTTAGGTATTAGAAGAATACAACACACAATTCAACACAATTCAACACACTTCTCTGCCCTCCCCCTCCACCGCCTGACACATCACTGACAGCAGATGCCTTCGCCACATTTTTTACTAATAAGGTTGCAGCCATCAGCAATACATTCTCGGCACCACACCTTGTCAAACACCTGTCTCCTGTATGCAACTCTTCTGTCTCCATGTTCTCTCCTCTGACTGACACTGAGGTCTCTAAACTCCTCCTCTCCAACCACCCCACCACCTGTTCCCTTGACCCCATTCGTTCCCACCTTCTCCAGGCCATTTCTCCATCCATCCTACCTGCACTCACACACATAATTAACACATCTCTACTTACAGGCACCTTTCCCACTACATTTAAGCAGGCTCAAGTAACCCCGCTGCTGAAGAAACCCGCACTTAATCCCATACAAATAGAACACTACAGACCAGTCTCTCTCATATCATTCATGGCAAAAACACTTGAAAGGGCTGTTTTCAATCAAATCTCTGCCTATCTCTCACAGAACAAGCTGCTGGATGAGAATCAGTCAGGCTTTAAAAGTGGACACTCCACCGAGACCGCCCTGCTGTCTGTCACTGAGTCGCTGAGACGAACGAAAGCTGAATCCAGATCATCAGTCCTGATTCTGCTGGACCTTTCTGCAGCCTTTGACACAGTCAACTATCAGATATTACTCTCTACCCTTTCCTCACTGGGCATCACAGGAACTGTGCTTGACTGGTTTAATTCCTATCTCTCAGGTATGTCCTTCAAGGTAGCCTGGAGAGGTGAGGTATCCAAGCCACATCAGCTACTTACTGGGGTACCTCAGGGATCAGTGCTTGGGCCACTTCTCTTCTCTATATACACAACATCACTGGGACCCATCATTCAAGCACATGGTTTCTCCTACCACTGTTACACTGATGACACGCAACTCTACTTGTCTTTCCAGCCCAATGACACCACAGTGACTGCTCAAATTTCTGCCTGCCTGGTGGACATCTCGGCCTGGATGAAGGAGCACCACCTGCAACTCAACCCAGCCAAGACTGAACTCCTTGTCTTTCCAGCCAACCCTGATGTACACAACATCACCGCGCAGCTGGGTGCAACTACAGTAACAACTTCCAAATCGGTCAGAAATCTAGGGGTAACCATCGACAACAGACTAAATTTCACAGACCACATCTCAAAGACCGCAAGATCATGTAGATTTACACTCTACAATATCAGGAAGATACGACCCTTCCTCTCTGAACATGCCACACAACTGCTTGTCCAGTCACTTGTCATAACTAGACTGGACTACTGTAACGCTCTCATTGCAGGCCTCCCTGCATGTGCAACTAGACCCCTCCAAATGATCCAGAATGCAGCAGCACGTCTAGTCTTTAATGAACCAAAGAGAGCACATGTTACACCACTCCTTGTCTCTCTCCACTGGCTACCGGTTGATGCACATATCAAATTCAAGGCTCTGATGCTGGCATACAGAACAGTTACTGGGTCTGCTCCAGCATACCTAAAATCATTTATGCAGAGCTACGCGCCCACTAGAAGTCTGCGGTCGGCTAAAGAACGTCGCCTTGTTGTACCAACACAAAGAGGCACCAGAACACTTTCCCGGACTTTCAGCTTCATCATACCACATTGGTGGAACGACCTTCCCAACTCCATCCGTGAAGCTGACTCACTCTCTGTCTTCAAAAAACAACTAAAAACACATCTTTTCCATGAGCACTTAACCAGTCATTAAAAAAAAAAAAAGAAGAAAATGTATTCTATTTTGAATACTATTATGATGCTAGTGATACTTTGTAATACAGCACTTTTTATACCACTGTCTCCTAAGATGATTCGCTTATGTTTTCCTCTCTTGTAAGTCGCTTTGGATAAAAGCGTCTGCCAAATGAATAAATGTAAATGTAAATGTAAATGTAAGAAAGTATCAGTACATTAAATCATTGGTACGAGTCTTATCTATGGCTGTGCTGAATTACAGTTACCAACAAAAAACTATTTGGATACTTAAACCACATTTTAAAAAGTATGAATGACTCATAAAATTGAAGTTAGTTCTGAGAAAAGCTCTAGCATTGTTTATTTAAGTGTGACTTAAGTGTGCACATACTTTTTGGTCCCTTTTACATGATATTGTTTATTTTCAGTAAATGGCGCCATTATCTCAAAGTTTTTAAATGCTTTGTAGATCATTATTTAGAAAGCCATGGGGTTTCAAAATACCAGATGAAAGGTGAGAGCACAATTAGTTGACTGAAATAAAAAACATCGGAATATGAAACATATGACCTAATTTGGTTCAGAGCGAATGACTGCAAAGCCTTTGCAGATTAATTTAGCAAGTGTAGAGTCTATATGAGTGTGTGGTCAGTTATGGCAGCCCTCGAGTTGTGGTTGCACCTGGAATCAGACAGTTTGACATCACTGGATGTGGAATGTTTGGTTTTGCACCAGCGCTTGAGTGCAGACCATCAATCTGTGTGGAACTCGGGCACGTGACCTAGCTCCACCATGATTCATTATTGCAATAGAGGAAAACCAAATGATTGAAATAGACATTTATACCTCTACGTATCACAGAGTATGGGGATGGAACTTAAAGAGAGAATAAAACTTAATGTGTATTGTTTCTGATTTCTGAAAATATTTTAAATTCGCATGGTATCTATTCGTCAATGTTAACTTACATTACGGGCTACAGAATAATTCGATACAAATGAATGTGCTGCTTAACTCTGGAAACAGTGCATATATTACTGTGGTGATGTGGGCGTGGCCGAATGACATCTGTGGAGAGTATGGCCGGACAGAAAGAGAACAGTAAAGATTGACACCTGTGGGAAATTTCTGTTCTGTGTTTCACTGAGAGCTGGAGAGGGATAAACAGGGTGTCTAGACTACTGGAGGGGATAGAGAGAGATGCACGATGCTGACGGGGTGCTCATGCATTTATGTTGTGTTAAAAATCAGTTTGTTGATTGACACTGAAAAGTGTAGAAATAAAACTCACCTTGGATTTTTTACTCAGCTCCCGCTTTCTCCTTCAGAAAGAACTCAAGAAAGTCAGTGGTGCCGAAACCCGGGATTGTTTGAAGGAAGGATACGTCATCATGGAGTCCTCGCCGCTGGCCAAAATCTTCAAGACCCTCGCTGGCATCCACCAGGCTCAACATCAGGCTCTTCTTCTCTCTCTCTCTCTCTCTCTCTCTCTCTCTCTCTCTCTCTCTCTCCTCCCTCCCCCTTCCCCTCTCCTTTCCCTCATCCTGTTCTCTGGAAACGGGGAATTCCTACCCCAAAACCGTTTCCCTGGTCCCGTCGCCTGTTCATCCCACCAGTTTCCCCTAACCTTCTCCGCTCTCCCCCACAGGCTGGTGAATCTGCTGCTGGCATGAAGTCTGGGCCGGTCTGCTGGAGCTGTAGGGCATTTCCAGGACCGATGTCCCATGATGGAGGTGGAGACATTGTTCCGGGTCCCCGACACACCACAGGTCGCCCCTGATCAAGCAGGAGCGTACCGGATACCTGTGAGTATTAAGGGGGGTACATATAAAGCCTTGGTGGATTCAGGTTGTAATCAAACCTCCATTCACCAAAGCTTGGTTCAATCTGAGGCTTTGGATACAAGCCGGTGGGTGAAGGTAAGGTGTGTGTATGGGGATATTCATGATTACCCCTTAGTGCCCATCACTATTCAATTCAAAGGGCAAAAGCATAGAATAGAAGTGGCGGTTACACCCTGCCTCAACCATCCACTAATTTTGGGTACGAATTGGCCAGAATTTACAACTTTGTTGAGGGGAATTTGTGTGGATGGGTTCCATAACAAAGCCTATCGTGTGTAAGATGCGATTCACTGGCTGGGGAGGCGGTGTTGGGGCTGTCTATGACAGCTCCACATCAGGATGATGCCTTAGAGGATTCCCTGCAGGGGATATCCCTCTGAAGCAGACGTGAGGCCAGACCCTTAGCCACGCCTTTGACCAAGTGAAAGTGATTGATGGTCAATGCCTCTAGCCAGACATTGCACTCTCATACCCGTATTTTTTTTATTATTAAGGATCGGTTGTATCGAGTGATACAGGATGCTCAGACAAAGCCATCCCAATTGTTAATAACAAAGAGCCATCGGGAAATGCTATTCCAGACGGCTCATCATAATCCCATGAGGGGGTCACTTAGGGCAAGAAAAAACACTAAACAGTACAATGGCCCATTTCTATTGGCCGGGTATTCACAGGGATGTTCACAGGTGGTATGCAGCATGCCATGAATGTCAGCTGGTGAATCCGCTGGACACCCAAGAGCACCATTGTGCCCCCTTCCATTGATAGAGGTCCCCTTTGAAAGAACTGGCTACGACCTTGTCGGGCCATTAGAGCAGACATCACGCGAGCATCGCTTTGTGTTGGTTCTGGTGGACTACGCAATGTGATATCCGGAAGCAGTGCCTCTGCACAACATCTCAGCACATAGTGTTGCGGAGACACTCTTCAGAATAATCTCGCGGTGATTCTGAAAGAAATTCTCACTGATCAGGGTACGACATTTATGTCACGTATACTACGCGAACTGAGCAAATTATTGGGGATTAAATAGATTCGGACCAGCATTTACCACCCCCAAATGGATGGCTTCATCGAACGTTTTAATCAGATACTAAAGAATATGATTCGTAAGTTCGTGCACTGAGATGCTTGAAATTGGGACAAGTGGCTCGAGCCACTATAATTTGCATTTCGAGATGTTCCGCAAGCCTCCACAGGGTTCTCCCCATCTGAATTATTGTACGGGCGTTGACCATGTGGCGTGCTTGACGTCCTACGGGAAAATTGGGAGGAGGGACCTTCAAACAGCAAAAACTAAATTCAATACGTTCTTTATCTGAGAGCAAAACTCCACACACTGGGGCAATTAACACAGGAGACTACAGGTATTTACACCGGGAGATAAAGTCCTTGTATTGCTCCCCACATCGAGCTCTAAATTACTCGCTAAGTGGCAAGGGCCCTTTGAGGTCACACGGCGAGTCAGGGAAATAAATTATGAGGTTAAACGAATGGATAGAGGCGGAGCACAACAGATTTACCACCTCAATCTCCTAAAACCATAGAGAGAGGGGGCCTGGATAGCTCAGTGAGTAAAAATGCTGACTGCCACCCCTGGAGTCGCAAGCTCGAATCCAGGGCGTGCTGAGTGACTCCAGCCAGGTCTCCTAAGCAACCAATTTGACCCGGTTGCTTGGGAGGGTAGAGTCACATGGGGTAACCTCCTCATGGTCGCTATAATGTGGTTCTCGCTCTCAGTGGGGCATGTGGTGAGTTATGAGTAGATGCCACAGAGAATAGTGTGAAGCCTCCACACACTGCAGTAACACGCTCAACAAGCCACGTGATAAGATGCATGGATTGATGATCTCAGATGCGGAGGCAACTGAGATTCATCCTCCACCACCGGATTGAAGACAGTCACTATGCCACCATGAGGACTTAGATCGCATTGGGAATTGGGGATTCCAAATTGGGGAGAAAAAGGGGAGAAAATCCCCCCTCCAAAAAAAGAACATGGAGAGGGGCAGTCCCCATGACTTTGACGATGGTGGTTCTGGACAGGGAGGAGCTCGGACCGGAGGTGAACTTAAAAGCCACCGATCGAGTCACCTCGGTCAGTTGTGGAGACCACCTCTCACTGTCACAAGTCACGGAGGTTGCCAGGTTGCAAGTAGAATTCTCCGACTTGTTCTCACTTCTTCCTGGTCATACAATATCACAGAGCACCATATCGAAACGACCCTAGGGGTAGTGGTACACAGTCGTCCCTACCGATTACCCAAGCACAAAAAAAAAAGTGGTTCAGGAAGAATTAAAGATATGGGGGTCATAGAAGAATCCCACAGTGACTGGGCCAGCCCGGTGGTGTTGGTTCTGATGAGTGACGGCTCAGTCCGTTTCTGTGTGGATTATAGAAAAGGCAATGCAGTGTCTAAATTTGATGCATACCCAATGTCCGGGTTGATGAACTGCTCGATCAGTTAGGCAGGGCTCGCTTTCATTTGACACTGGATTTAACAAAGGGATATTGGCAGATCCCCATAACTCCCATGTCCAGTGAAAAGACAACATTTTCCACACTGTTTGGATTACACCAATTCATGACGCTTCCATTCGCTTTGTTCAGGGCCCCGGCTACAATTCAGCAGCTCATGGACTCAGGACCAATTCAGGTTGTTGAGGTGAGCAGGACTCATGGCAAACCCAAAGAAGTGCGCAATTGGGTGGGTGGAAGTAAGGTATCTGGGCTTCCACTTGGGTCACGGGCAGGTGCAGCCCCAAATTGATAAAACTGCAGTGATTGCAGCCTACCCAGACCTAAGACCAAAAAGGAGGTTAGACAATTCCTGGGGGTGGCTGGCTATTATCGTAGGGCTGTGCCTAATTATTTGACTGTCACCAGCCCACTGACCGATCTCACTAAAAAGGGGGCACCAGATCCAGTCCAGTGGATGGAGCCATGTCAGCAGGCATGAAAGCTGCACTTTATCACCCTTGTATTCCACTGACTTCTCTCTCAATTTTTTGTTGCAGACAAAATCATACTTTCACAAAACTTGTAAAAAAAAATCTGTAATGCTATGGCACTGGATTTAAAAATGTCATGACCTACTGAATGCTTCATATGGCAATTTATTTGCAGAATACATATTGAGCATGCCTTGATGGACATTTTTGCACTAGTGGTACCAAATGGGTACAAATGGGTAGGTTAACTTTTCTTAAGCTAAAATCGGCTTGTGCTTACCAAAATTCAAAACACTGCCTCCAGTGGCCAAAGCGGTAAATGTTGTTTGGCATATGGCCATGTGTGAGCTCCAAACCTTAACCTAACCATCAGTGGAGTAAAAACTTAATGTTGGGGGGGAAATGCAACCTTAAAATCGTGCTTGTCACTGATTATGCGAAAGTGATTACTTCCTAGTTTTAATACAGGATCCGAAACTGTGTCTCCCACGCTACTGATGCAACATGCTTCCGGTTGCGCCACAGGGGAAGGTAAAAACACTGGAGCCGATGCAAAAATATCTGATAGGAGATGCCACTTGTCGGTGAGTTGGCATAATATGGCTGATCCTAGGGTACCGGAAACAACTTGCAGACTTCCCGTGTGATCATGTTGGACTGGGACGGCCATAACAACACTAGCCAAACCACTGGTGTGAGTTTGGGGTGAGACTACAGTTTTACAGAACAATGCAGCATGATCATACGAGAAATCGGTGTGTTAGCAACGAATATTCTGAGCTAATTCCGGACAAGCGCCACCAAGCGGTGAATGTTCATGCCCAGAAAATCTTTGAAGTCACATTCCTTTTGATCTCTGGCTAGTGGAGCTACTACAGTAGGGTTGAAAACTGAGGACACAATTGTACTTCTATTTTTTGTTTAAATACCAGAACCAAACTATTTCATTTCCAGCAAATGGTTCTCGAATTAGCATTTTTCGGCCTATGTGAATAAAACACTTATTCCCATCTACAGTACAAAACACACACAACATGAGTTGGTTCGGTCACATTTTATATTTGGTGTCTTTAACTACTATGTACTAACTTTAAAGTGCACAATGTATTTGAATGTAACCACGTGTTGTTCTGCAATTTTCTAACAAAATACACATTTGCTGCTACTTTGGAGTAGGGTTAGGGTTTAGGGTAAGGGTTGGGATAGGTTTAGCTTTGGGGGTAAGGTTAACAGTGTAACTTCAGATGTAATTAAATCGAGGAACTTTAGATGTAAGTACAATGCAACATCACGTACATACATAAATATATTTTATCAAATGCAAGTACATAGTAGTTAAAAAAAAAAAACGAATATAAAGTTGATCTATGAGTTGGTTATTTTGAATCTACAGAGCAAAAAATTACCATCCCTACACATAATTAAGTGAAACAATGTTGTTTAGATCTCAGTACTATTATGATTAGGGTTAGGATTTTGGGTTAGGAGTATATTAATGTAATCGCTACTCAAATGTTTACAAAAATCATACATACATATTTTATTTGTATAATGTTTGCTCTTTAGTATGAACTTTGTCCACTTGAAGGGAAAGTTTGGACATTCGAAAGTGTAGAACAATTTTATACAAAAATATTCGACCTTTTGTAGCCGATTTCCCTGTGAGATCATGGCAGGTGAGGCAAAAACATTTATCACTATTTTTGTGATTCTGTTTGAATGAATGAACGAACGATTGTTACATTTATATAGCGCTTTTCTGACACTACACTCAAAGTGCTTTACACAGTGAACAGGGAACTCTCCTCAACCACCACCAGTGTGCAGCATCCACCTGGATGATGCGACGGCAGCCATAGTGCACCAGTACGCTCACCACACACCGGCTCGTGGTGGAGAGGAGAGAGTAGAATTATTGAGCCACTTAATGGATGGGGATTATTAGGCAGCCATGATTGATAAGGGCCAATGGGGGAAATTGGCCAAGACACCGGGGTTACACCCCGGTTTGGTTGTGTAGTATATTGTGAACACTAAGTAGATTGAACAGCCCATTAATGTCAATCCCAGTGTGTTCAAATGGTACCAAATGAATGGTTATAGCACCAGGTGGACATGGTTAGGACATTTGCGTATGTAAAGTTTACCATTGAAACAATACTTCCAACTTTTACATTCTGAATTTTCTTTTTAAGTATATAAAAAAATCTGCTTTATTTAATTTAACCTAAAAATACTACTATTTTGTCTATTTTGTAGATTCCAGCTACTTTACAGAGACAAAGCTGTACCTGGTTCTCTACTACTGAGGCCTACAAAACATTTAATAAGGACAGCAATAAAAAATCAATACCATATATTTGACATTTGATTAATTATGGTGCACTTACTATGACAGTAACTTGTATTTTATTGAAAATAAACCAATTATCTCTGCATGGGTGGCAAGTATTTTGAAGGCAAGATTATGTGACCTCTGTTGAGTGGGTTGAGTTGTAAAAGATAAAAGATATGAGCCCCTCTAACCTCACCAAGACAAACCATAACTCTGGGGAAATAATAATACCAACAGGCACTTGTAGTTTCAATGGAGACAGGCAACTAGAAACAGATGCTATGAGCATATCATTATCATTTTACTGGGAAATATCAAAACAAAAGCCACATCCCAAGGCCTCTTCACTCATGCAGGTCTTGCCTTTGAATTGTCTCGGTGACTTATAAAAAGTACTAATAAATAGAAACTAAAACATAACATCTGACATCACTTGTCTATAAATTCCAGCCTTTCTTCTTTTAAATGCTTATGTCTTCATACAATATCATAACTCATATGACAATACAGCATTCATGTTGCTCTGTACTTTCGCATTGTAAGACAAGAATTGCAGCTTTTGCTTCAGCCTCATGTGGCTTCTGGCCAGAGGGCCTGTGGAATCTTCATAACCACCAACCCGCCCTGCAACCGTTCCAACATCCTGTTCTTTCTTTGATGGATACCACAGTAAGTACTTCAATATATGTGCACATATAATATCAACTGTCTCAGATACACAAATAAAAACATGCTTACACAACTACTTACACAGTTATGTACTCTCTAGATACACTACATCAAAGAAATGTACTGGATAACTTACAAGGTATAGGATTAGTTTACGCAAAAATGAAAATTCTGTCAAATTTACATACCCTTATGTCACTCCAAACCCATATGAAGACTAATCCAGTGCACAAGACATAATCTTAAAATCATTATTTTGGCGCTACGCTTCAAATGGTGTCAATAAGACAATTTTAAGCTTATTAGTCATTTTTAAAGCTTCAGGGGAGATTACTTCCTGGTTTCAACGCACCACCCGAACCCGGATCTCCCACGCTGCTGATGCAACACGCTTACGGTCGCACGACAGGGGAAGGTATACATGCTGGAGCTGATGCAAAAATGTCTGATAGGATATACTGCTTGTAGCGATCACTACATAATGTAGCGATCCTAGGGTACCGGAAGTCCCAGAAATAACATACCGACTTCCCATGTGATTCTGTTGAATTATCAGTGGTTAACCATTTATATTTCAAATAACGACTTAAATTATAGGCCAAGACATCCATAACCAGAAGTTAATCCACCTAAAAAAGTAGTCCACCAAAATTTTTTTGTATTATTTGTTTTTTATTTTTTGGTAAGTACTTTAATAAAAATTCAAGCTTCACGTTTCTGCTTTTCAACCCATTAACATTCACCCTAGGAAGGACCTAAGGGGGGTAAAAAATATTAACAGATGTCTAAATAACTAACTAGATCCCGTCTGGACTGCCCTCTGTTTGTCTGTTTTGGTTGTGTGTGTGTGTTTGTTTTGTGTTCTAGATACTTTTTGTCAGCCATGTGCTCCCTTGACTCCGCCTCCTTGTTTCCCCTTGCCACGCCTCCCCGTCAAGTCCTCCTTGTGTTAATTGTTGTCACTTGTTCCTCATGTGTTTCCTTTAAATAAATTGTGCCTTTTTCCCTCATGTCCTTTCCAGATTGTTTTGTGAGTTTCGTGAGTTTTGTCGGCTCCAATTTAGTCTCAGTCGGTTTTATGTTTGTTATCTATTTTGATTGTTCTTGTTTCTGTTGTTTTTCTCCATTGATAGAGTTTTTGTTTGTATTTTATTTATTTTGAATAAAAGCCCTTTGATCACATTCTTGCGGTGGTTTCTAACTTCCACTTCATGACATAACAATCTGGCCAGACTGGACCCAGCAGGAATCATGGGCATTTTCTTTGAACCCTGTTCCCCTGCTGTACTGAGAGCTTCTCGGGTCAAGATGCTCTTTGAGTTTTATCAGGAGGATAGGTCGGTGAGGGTGTATGCTTTGGAGTTTTTGGTGTTGTCCTTGGGTCTAAATTTCAATCAGGCATGCCTGATAAACCTATTCACAGCAGGTCTGAATGAGCCCATCAGGTCTTGTATTCCGGTCAGGAGTGAAGGGGAGAGTCTCTCGGAAACCATGAACTTGGCCATCAAGTGGTGTGAGTTATATCAGCCTGTGCTTTGGAGGACTCCCTCTCTTTGCCTCAGCCCGTGGACAACAAAACTCCCTCACCTGAAGTGGGCACTGCGGTAGTTCTTCCCACTACCTGAGACAAACAATGACCGCCAGGGGATGCTTGGGCCCACCACCGACCGCATGGAGGCTCCTGAGCATGCTGCCGACTGCAAGGGGGCGCCCGAGACCGCAGCTGACCACCAGGAGGTGGCCGAGTCTGCCATAGTTCTTCATCAGCCCCAAGAGCAGGAGGAGGAAGAGACGTGTCCCTGTGCCCGAGTCTGCTGAAGCTCCACAGGAGGGGATCTAGGTAGCTACAGCTTGCCGTGTCAGTCCCTTCCCTTTCGGCTGCCAACGACTTCTACAGGGGCCAACAACTCAATCTTTTCCCTTAAGGCCAACGAAGTCATACCCATTTCCCCAGCGTTCACAAAGCCAATCATCTCCTCAGTGGCCGCCGACCCAGTAATCTCCCCTGTGGCTGCCAATCCTGTCCAATTCCCTGTGGCCACTGAGCCTGTCCAATTCCCTGTGGCCTTTGATGACTCATCCATTTTCCCAGCATCTGCCCTCAATTTCTCCATCTCTCTAGAGACTGCTGCCTAGTCAGTCCTTTCCTCGGGAAGTGTAAATGCCACATTTTTAACTTCACTCCACCCAGACAGC
Organism: Myxocyprinus asiaticus; assembly: GCF_019703515.2. Taxonomy (NCBI): domain Eukaryota; kingdom Metazoa; phylum Chordata; class Actinopteri; order Cypriniformes; family Catostomidae; genus Myxocyprinus; species Myxocyprinus asiaticus. The sequence goes on along the minus strand of NC_059392.1, from coordinate 20,253,567 downwards.
GCTATGTCAGCATAGCAAAACATCACAGCTGTTAATGAGTATTTGCATAAGACTTGCATCACGCAAGTGATGTAAATAATAATTGTAAATAATAACAAAGAATGGAACAGATGCATGTTGTTGCAGAAATAACATGCAACAGATGCACATGTATTTGATACAGATCGCTGACTTAAACTGAAAATAAACACCACAATAAGCATAGCTGACATGCATAATGAGTCTTACCAATGACAAGCCCAAGGGGAAAATTACACAGTGCACACACACACACACACACTAGGCAAACTCACTTGGAATCAAATAATGTATCATATCTTTTAAATTTGCTGCCCGGCATAAGCATAATCACGGTAGTGTTTATCTACATATAGCGCTGGAATTGAAGATCAGTTTTATATCCATTTGGTGGAGACACATTGATGTGGCCAAGTGTAATCATGAAAAGAATGTGCTTATTTAATAGATAAAAATCAGATCAGTAAAAACTTTTTTTTTTCATGGCTACTTGGCTACTTTTTTGACCCTACTCTTTTATGGCTGATCAGCACCCTTCTTCTGTTTATTCCAATCTCTGCATATTAGCTAGGATAGGAGAAAATATGTTAGCATTGAAAAACTCACTTCAGTGAATACATTTTTTAAAATTAAGGCTACAGAACGCTGATGTAACTGACAAGCAGTATACTAATATGCCCCAAAAGATCATCTAGGTTTGAATGTCTTTCGAACTAATCCGACAGTAGCAGTTGTTGGGCACCATGTAGATTCTACATACTCTATACTACAGCTCATTATTGTTACAGCTGCAGCTGTCCGAAACATTTTATGTTTGAAGATAAAAACTTTATATGTGTTATGACTAAAGATCCTTATGACTTCACAATCAACACATATAACCCCAGCTGTCTATGTGTGGTGGCCTGTCTAGTGTCTCATTTTAATGTCTGAGCTACTGTGTAGTTTACCCATCATCCTTTCTCTACATGACAGGCAACAACAAAGAGCTAAGACAATCCAAATATTAAGGTCAGGTTTCAATGGCGTAATGGTTGCTAATTGTTTTGGTGTTGGGAAGCCGCTAAGCTAGCTCTTGAAAGATCGGCAGGATGCACACTGGTGACATCACTGCTGTTCTTTCGCTTGACAAAGAAAATGGTTCACCCAGATGGATGGAGCCATAGGTTGAACTCTCTAGAGCTGAAAGCAGTCTGGACTCTATCCCATATAAGCACTTACCCTGGGATCCCTGCGCCGAAATGTGGTGATATCACTGGATGTCAAATCTTTCAAGCCTTTGGGACCAATGGCATCCATCATAATCAGAAATGCATGGATGGTTTATGACTTCAGTTGCACCTTTTTACAAGCCAAATGTATTACAGCCACCCATTTAGCAAGTAGCCACCTCTTCGACAGTCAACCATTGTTTTACCACTTGAAAGTTAGCTGGTGCATGGGGGAATTTCTCTGATGCTTCAGTGTAAAGATACATAGCCTACATTGTTAGAACATTAGTTGTTGCCCTAAATGATACTGTAAATAATGTGTTAAGGGACCCAACTGTAGGTGCTTTAAATGTTTGTTTGTTTTTTGTTGTTGTTGTTGTATGTTTGTTTTTTTTCTTCTTCTTTCTAACAACAATAACTTATAATAAATTATTTTCAATAAGTAAAAACCAATAAAAATTTATATGGACAAAAAAAAAAAAAAAAAACATAAATTTAACAAGTATATGTGTAAATACACACAACACACTCAAATGGGATTCTAACCAGGACATATCAAATAAAAAGATTGGGGAGTTTTTTTCATCCCTTCACTTATGACGCTCACGTGGGGAGCAAACATTTTCAATAACAATATTTCAGCAATCATGTTGCGTGTCCCATTTATCTGTTGTCTGTTTAGAATCAGAACAAGTGATGCTCAATTCACTAATGACTCTTTTAAGTCAGTTCTTTTCACTGAATTTCACTGAAACATGCTAGAAAAATGATTTGAATCAGTTCATGATTCAATCCGAATAATCTGGACAGTTCACTCATCAGTCCAACCAGGGTTTCGCAACACTTTTTCTAATTTTTGTGTACCATAATGACTCAAAAGTTTTGATGCCATTTGCAGCCATTTTTGTGTTTTACTGTGAAAACTCAAAAGTTGTATTATGTAATTTGTGTCAATGACAGTAGAAGTGCAATTACCTGTAAACATTGTAGTGCTTAACTGAATATGCAGTCAGAAAACAAATATAATATACATGGCTAAAATTAGCTCAATGCAAGTACTTAATTATTTGTATAATATCATTTTCAGCCTCAGCGGATAATGGAAGTAAATTTTGGTATGGTCAAAACAGTAAAGCTACAATAAAACTAAAAACAAAAATAATAAGAATTGTTCTAATTATGGAAATGCAATATGTTTAATCAAACATGCAATAATAATTACAATAAATAACATGTTTCCTTTTTTTTTTTTTTTTTTCATTTGTAGAAAAGACTACTGATATCGGTGAAATGGGTGGTCTACAGCCCAAACCACATCTGAATAATGAATAAATCTTTATGTGAATAAATCTTAAATCTATATGTAAAATACTGTTCTACGAATCTAAATATGAGTACTCGGGAAGTATCTTGTGCAAAAGAGTGAATTTATTTTTTATGCAACAGCTTGTGCATTGCTGTAACTAAGGTAATGAATGGACGCTCTGAATCGTTAAATGTTATGTAGGCTCTTTTAAAAGCAAGGAAAAAATGGTGGCTAGGGATCATCCCGTACTTAAAGATGAAATGATGCAGCCTGTATTGAATCGTATGGATTTGTCTCGTATTTAAGCAGGTCCGATGGCATCACGGCGATATAGTTCAAGATTTTTAATTTAACCTTGATATTTGTTGGAAATTTTGCCTACTGTGTGTAAGGGACCATCTGAGACGTCCACATACTGTGCTAAAATGTGCTAAAATTGCAGTAAGGGACCATCTGAAAGCTTCAGCCAGAACTGTCGAAAAAAAAATCTAGAGTTCTGACAAACTTGCCGGAATCTTCCCACAGATGTCCCACTCATTATTTTCACATACAAATGAGCTTGTGATTCAGCGCAAATATTTGCCAGACCGGTTGTGGTAAACATCCGGCAAACCTTTGGCAACAATGGATAATTTGCCGCAAGTTTACCGCAATGCTCAATTGCATCTGATAATTATCAGTGGCGAATTTGCAGCAAGTTTGAGGCAAATTTGCCATGAACTTTTGATTTTCATAAGGGAAAAGGTCTTCATTAATTTCAACACCTGTGTGCAGCTTGTGAACGACTTTGTGCTGCAGGTAAGGTTATTATGAAACCAAAAGAGAATTATAACACTAACATAACAAGAAAGCACTTAAAGTACCAAATATGTTTTTTTTTTTTTTTTTTTTTAAATACCATAGTATATATCAAAGTACTATTGTATTACCATCTGATACTATCAATGTACCATGGTACTGTCACAGTTGGCTACTATTGTGTAAGGTCATTTTGTGAAATTCCATGTTAAGACTAGTGATGCTTATTGCATGCTATAAAATAGTACTCAAAAATGTCAAAATGTTGCTCTCAAAGTCAACAGAATTGACTGCTTAGGTGCCATTTTTGGGAAAGAAAAAAAAATCATGGGGTAAGCATGACCCCCAGACCCCTCCTAGGACATAATGGCAAATTATTTTAATTTATGGGGTGCTTGTGCCCCAAACTCACTCCATTCATTTGAATTGTTTTGAAAGCACAACTAAGCCAAATTGGGTAATGAAAACCTATTTTAACATCAAAACAATTACACACTTCACCTTTAAAATTAAGTAAATTCTGACAGTATTGCAACAGTATCCTTCTTTCTGCCATTTGCCAAGACTCAAATCACATCTCCATACACAGTTTTCTAGCCTGGTTTATAAGGAACCTATCTGACTTTAAGTAGTATTCCCAGTAGAAACAGTTAAAATGTTCCGTGTCTGTTTTGACTGTCAGAAAAATTGACAGCTCGCTTTATGTCCAAGACAAACACAGAGGCTATTTCCAGTATTCCATGTTCAAATCCGGTAAAAGGTGCTGTATTTTTGTGGAGTGGAAGCAGCCTGCACACAGGACCTATTAACTTATACAAACGACTAAGGGCAAATCTAGGAAACAGAACCGACTGTAAAACGATTGGGAGAGTGCACGGCTGCTATACTAGAGGCTTATAGTCAATAACACTTGTTGACTTGCTCATCATATTCATACACTGTATGTAAGTGGTTCTAAACTGGTGAGATGTGACCACAAAATTGGCCGGTTCTGATAAGGTCATAGACAGCAGTTTGTAATTGATTTTTGGGTTGCCACTTGATGTCCAAATTAAAACATAGGTCCTGAAGCAAAACCATTATAGAACCAATGCTCAATGTATATGTTAAGTAAGTAGCAAGAAATATTATGTATAAAATAATAAATAAAAAATACATAAATAAGACACTTTGGCCACAGTGGTAAACATACAGTATACTATACATATAGTCTCACAACACACATCAATAAATCTGACCTAGTTTCAGGACGCTCAGGACTGTTTTGGAGGGTGTATGTGTTTTCTTTTCATTTCAAACTCAGTTGACTGACTCTTTGGCACCTGGGGAAGAGCTAAGCAAAACAAGAGCCACTGAAGCTAAACACCAAACCACAAAAATAAAAACTCCCTAACATTTGGTTCCCAGTCACGCAAACTCTTAATTTTACGGGAATACCCAGTATGTTCACTTCTACAGACAAAAAAAAAAAAAAAAAAAAAAAAAAGGCATGTGACTTAGTTTACATATATCTATATATCTTTGTTGTACTATAGCACTCCTCCCATCAGTACATCAATGTTTCCTCGGAGGGGCAATTCCTTAACAGGGGAGTTACTGGGGCCCCCTTGTCACCATTGTGCCCTTGAGCAAAGTTAGGACAGATTATGGACAGGGTCATACTTTATTTCAACTTTATTTCATGCATTTGTGACTTTACATCTTGCAGTTGCAACAAGAGGGGACCTCCAATAGGCTGGAGCCCCGGGGCCTCACAGCAACATATTCTGTCCTTGGAGCAAGGCACTTAACCTCAGGTTGCATACTCTCAATAATTCTGCAGCTCAAATGATCCAATTTAATCAAATGGGTGGACATATATCAGGCCTTTTGAGATATTACAGTAATATTTCAATCTTCACTTTATTTCTAAAATCAGCTAATGGCCAATTGGGAATGCCAGCATCTGACTTGTGGTCTTGGCTGTGTGAAGTCAAAATGTTTCAGTGGCATGACCAAAATAAAAGGCTTATAACTCTACAAAAAATAACAAATAAAAGGGGTCAATTTTTTGGTATCATTTTAAAGAAAACTTTTCAAATATTTTAAGGATTTAGATTATGATAAATTATGAGACTCTCAGCCTTTTGACTCTAAGCTTTTCAGCCAGATAGCACATTATGTGCTGTGTGCACATTGTGCTTTGTGTAGATTATCTAATGATCTATGCATCGGATTACGTTGTGTTTGGGCTCGCTTTAACAAGAACCCCCTCTTGTAAGTAATGGTATATCATATTTTATGTTCTGTTTATCTTTCTTGAAGTTATAAGTGAAAAAGTGGCTTATAAGCAACACCTGTTGCATGAAACATGTATGTCAAAGACTCTTACAATATTTTAAACAAATTAAAACAAATAGGCTGGTTGTATTCTACTCTTTGAGAGCTTTCCAATGACATATGACACATGACTATTTGATTAGTCTGATGTTTTTACAAATTACAATAATATGTACAGTGCAACATTATTAATAAATCATCAAAATGGAACACTTGTCTGAAGAGTTTAAAGTACTTGTTCAGTTTTGGTAGTAATGTCTACATGCACTGTAAAGTACAGCTTCTAGGATTTAAAATGATACCTATTTTGTGTTGGTTAAGACTGCATTTATTAATATTTTGGTAACTATTTTATTCTCGATGGGCAAATCCTAGCTTAAAGGGTTAATATTTCAAAGTACATGCCTACTGTTATGACTGGCTCTCTGCTCTCAACTGACCTGCTCTCTCCATGCCATCTCACAGCTCACAGTTGCTACGGCGAACTACAGAACTGATTAAAGGAGAAGTAGCGTTGATGTGTTGTTGTGGAGGCGGTCAGATGCAAATGCCTACCCACAGTGTGACATCACAATGTGGAGGAACTAAGGAAAAAGTCGTTTTGGCAGCTTGGTTTCAACAAAGGCTCTTTTTGCAGTGAGGAGAAAGTTTTGAGATCTGAAACTTGCAATTTGTTTTTATAGTACAGTGAACTCTCATTTATCAAATATCGAGGACAATTAAACTCATGTCATGACCCCTTTAAATTCTCATTTTTTGGTGCAAACTACAAAATTATTGGGATAACAGTGTTTACAGTGTTATGTTGTCATGACAACGAAGTTGTAAAATTGGATATAACTTTACACAGAAAAGATAAGTAAGCCATTTTCATTAAATTCATGTTATGCATCACACTAGCCAATTTTTCAGCAATTTTCATGTGCAAGCTTCATTTACATAACCGCTGGCCAGTAGGTTAAAGACAGACCACACATTAGCATCTGCCAGTGTGAGGTCATTAATTCGTTCACTGACAGGACTCACTGCTGAGTTAATGGTTCCAGCGACTGGAAAAGCACACCAAACTTGACAGAAAAAATTGTTCCCTGTCTGTCACTCACTTGACGTTGTGTCGATGTAGTGACACTAGGGGTTTGATCTTGAGAGCCCCAATCACCTTTGCTTAAAATAGAAAAGGCCAATGAAAATTGGCAAGTGGAATTTACATGCCACTCTCCGCCCCGGACATACGGGTATAAAAGGAGATGGCGTGCATCACTCATTCAGATTTTTTCTTCGGAGCCGAATGCTTGTGTGTTCGTCCTCTCACCCTTTGCTACGCTGCTGGAATCTTACGCCGCATATCAGCGGTCACCTCACACAGTTGAGTGCTGTGTTTCCCCTGGGCACTTCGGCAGCCTGAGTCTGCAGGTGCTAAAAGTGTATATTAGAAAGAGTATATTTATTATCATGCAGTAGTTTGCTGACTTATTGATTGATCTCATCATGAAATCAGAGAACCATCCCTTAGAAATCTGAACACAGGTGTTCAAAAGAGCATATTATGACCAGGTTTAACAGTGATATAAATTGTTTTTTGTTTTTTTTACATTTATGCATTTGGCAGATGCTTTTATCCATAGCGACTTACAGTGCACTTATTACAGGGACAGTCCTTCCGGAGCAACCTGGAGTTAAGTGCCTTGCTCAAGGACACAATGGCGGTGACTGTGGGGATCAAACCGGCAACCTTCTGCTTACCAGTTTTGTGCTTTAGCCCACTATGCCACCACCACACCATGATATGCCTTGCTTGTCCACTTGCGACTGGATCGCCCTAGACAACTTTTAATATCAGGTGTCAACAGGGCATTTGATATGCCTTGCTGATGGATTTTTATTGCATGTATTTATTTGGCATTATGCCTCTATCTTACTGGTATCATTTCACACTACTACTTACAAGAAGAAAAGAAGGGACTGTCCGCAGGAAGTGTGAGACCACAGATGGTGTGGTGCCCATAAATGTCACTTCAGAATTACTATAAGACAAGGGTCATCTAAGGAGCAATGTCTTGGTGAGCAACCAACTATGTCCAGAGGATACAACCCCAATATCACTACCACCTCTGCTGCCAGGGTCACTGACTGCCCTAAAACACCCACTCAGGGAATTTCTGTGCCCTCTTCTCCTCTCAGATTAGTGTACCGGCATCTACTTTTGTTTGGACTAACACAATCTATCAAAGCAGCCGGTGATGAGCCTGTTATCACTGCAATGCCTCAGGAGTCCAGCCAGCATATTGTTTCATAGGGCTTCCTATTTCCTGAACAGGACAGTCCTGTTGAGAGGGCGAGATACAGCAGTACTTCACAGCGTAGACTAGGTGATGACAACCATGCACGACTTTTGCAGATTTGAGGGGTGAGAAAAAGGTCTGTGATTCCTCTTTATGCAAATGTGGTGCTTTGACAAGGATCACACACCAACAATTATGTTATATCTATTCCAAAGGAATGTTTTGCTTAGTGGATGCTCAGGAGAGTTGGAGTTCTTAGTAATGTTTAATTTAGGCATCAATGTTGTCTTAGATGTTTCAAAGAAAACCCTGTAGTGAAAAATAAAACATAAATGAATCAATTGTTGTTCTAGAGTAAGAGTACAGGTCTGTAAAATCAGTGTGGATTGTATAGCTCAAAAAAAAAAAATGTTTGAGTTCGTATTGTCACTGACTTTTTGATTTTTGAGCACGGTTTCTCTTCTTAAACTCTGAATGATGGTTGTTGGGTACATTACTAAATACTTTACTTTTAAATTACTTTATGAAAAAAATTTCAGAGAAATGATTACACAAATTCAAAATTTAATGTGTTACACTACTTTTTTGACTACAATGTATTTAGATTACACTAACTAAGTACTTAATAATCATATTACACCCAACACTGCTAGACGAGCATTGATTTTCAAATGGTTTTGCTCTAGGACCGAGATATAAATTGGACATCAAGTGGCTACTCAACACAGTACAAAAGTAAAGTTAAAAAGAAACAAGAATGTTCTTTAAATCAAACATTACATTTATTAATATCACTATGGACTGTAATAAAATTTCAGACCTGGGTTTTTGTCTTTGTTTGAAGTGCAAAAAAAAAAAAAAAAAAGACTACACAACAGCTCTTTAATAATGTTTTCATTGCTAAAATAGCCAAATCTATTATATTATTATATTTCTTCCCGTTTTCCTATTGGTATGAATGAGTAACTATCCTAACAGTGCTTTGCTTACCCCGACACTAAACCACACCCCCAGTGTATGATGTGTTGCCGACTGTATATATCGAAGACATGTTGCTGGGTTTCAAAGAGGGGGGACCAAATTTAATAATCAACCATGGGAAAAAAAAAACATATCAGTAGACCACTATTATGAATATTTGGGGTACATGTCCCCCTCAATTTATATTGTGATTACGGCCCTGGAAACCAGCTTACTTTCAAACAACTGAGGCAATTTAAATGTTAGACAAAAGAGAACACAAGTTGATTGGCTAGAAGATAACATATCAAAGGACCGATCAGCTTGGGCCATAGAGTATGCAAGATGATTGGCTAACAGATTACATGTTCGAAGGACCAGTCAGCTTACGCCATGTACAGTTTCATGACGGAACTCAGAATCATGTCACAGATATTGAATATATCAACAATATATGTAGAAAAGTAGTGAAGGTGGGATCACGTGTGCGTAATTAATCTAGAATACTTTGGGATAAAAAAGAAGCTGCAACTGGAATCTATCTTTTCAAATAGCGGCCATGTTCATTTGCTGTCTCCTGTCCTGCTTTGGTGATAAAGGGAAATGGGTTATTGCTTTTATCACTGACATCAAGCTGAATCCAAGAGGCCACTGGGCAAGCGAGGCTGTTTGCTCAAGTGGAGCCAATTACCAAAAATAAATTGGGTCTTCCTCTCATGCGATCTTCTCTCTTCCTCCCTGGCCTCATCTCTTTGGCACGGTGTCCACTGAAGCCTGGGTCTCAGCCATAGAAGTCTCCTGCTTCCAAATAAACACAGTGGTAATGGCTATTTGCTCAGTGTGTAAGAGCAATTTCACTTGGGGAAGTTTAACATCTTTGACAAACGAAATGGCCTCAGATAAATCACTGTTGCCCTTTTTTTGGGCCTGATTGAGAGGTACTGATGTACTGTAACTGTTACCAGCAGTTTTTCAAGCACTTGAGAATGTTTGGAAATATGCCAGGCAGAATGGTGTCAAGATTTTAATAATAAAAGTTCACTAGGCCCCATTTTACACTACTGAGAATGAATGACAAGTTTAGCAGCACCTCTTTATGATGGTGGAAAAAAGCACTAGAAAATATTTGTCCATTTTTGGTGAATGAGATCGATTTGAATCACTTTGAATTGATTCACTTCACACATCACAATGTAATTTGTTTAATACATGGTTTTGTAATTGAAAAAAAATTTGTATGTTACAAAAATAGTATTGTTATGTTCAGTATGTAGTGAGGACCGATTGTTGAAAAAGAATTGTGTTGAGACAAGGGCTCAATATGCCTCATTTATCTGTCTGGAATACAGAATTTGAAGAAACTTCAAAAGCAAATGGGGCCTCCTTGAATGAGAGAAAAGAAAAAGTGAATCCATTTAACCATAACAATAGAAAAATGCTCCAATAATCCCAAACAAATAGAGTGTTTAATCATATGCCGGCAGTGTATACACTCTTTCAGCGAGAAGACAAATAAGAACAGTCAGTATTGGCAGACACAAATCAAACAAACCACATGATTTTGATCCTGTGGTCGGATACATTGCTGCAAGGATGTGTAAGAACATATAAATAGTGTAAAAACACATAAATAAAGGGTATGAAACAACAGATGTACGGATGGAAAGTCTATGATTTGAAGAAATGCACTACGGAAGGTGAATCATAAGGCATAAGCTCTCGGGGTTCAAGAATGACTCATCTGATGATGTGATTTTTTATGCCAACTGAATTATAATTTTGTTTACCCTTTATTTTTTGTAAATGTTTCAGTGAGCTTAAAAAGTAGACCAGTAGATTAAGCAGTTCTTAATTGCATTCCACCTGCTAACTGCTGAGCTCAAAAAACTAGGGCTGGGTATCGAATCCATAAAGAACTGACTCCTCGATACTGAGGCATTGGGAATTGGGGAAAAAGGTTGATATTTCTGGACTGTGTTTATTTCCTCGACCACTAAACTATTACACATTTCATAAGCCTAACAGCACTAAAAAGTCTTATAAAATGACTGCATCTTGAGTCTTTTGTAGTCCGTCCCTTTCCTGCAGACTGACACATGACCACGCCCCCCATGCCACATGCCCCCACCGCTGACTCGGGTCGGGGCAACATCCGAAAATCAGCCACAACCATCTGCACCCCCGGTCTGTGGATCAACTTGAACTTAAAGGGCTGGAGAGCCAAATACAAACGGGTGATCCGCACATTAGTATCCTTCATGCAGTGGAGCCACTGCAGAGGAGCGTGATCAGAACAGAGGGTGAAGGTCCACCCCAGCAGGTAGTAGCGGAGGGTCAGAACTGCCCACTTAATCGCAAGACACTCCTTCTCGATGGTACTATATTTTGTCTCCCTGAAGGAGAGCTTGTGACTAATAAATAGCACTGGCCGTTCCTCCCCTCCCACCTCTTGTGAGAGCACCGTGCCCAGCCCCCTGTCAGATGCATCAGTCTGCAAAATAAAGGGGAGAGAGAAATCAGGTGCATGTAAAAGCGGCCCCCCACACTGTGCGGACTTTACCTTAAGAAAGGCCTGTTGGCACGACTCTGTCCACTGGACTGGATCGGGAGCCCCCTTTTTAGTAAGGTCAGTCAGCGGGCTGGTGACATCAGAATAACTAGGCACAAACCTTCGGTAGTAGCCAGCCAGCCCCAAAACCTGCCTTACCCCCTTTTTGGTCTTGGGCGCTGGGCAGGCTGCGATCGCTGCAGTTTTGTCAACCTGTGGACGTACCTGCCCATGACCCAAGTGGAACCCCAGATACCTAACTTCCACCTGCCTAATTGCAAACTTCTTCGGGTTGGCCGTGAGTTCCGCATTTTTCAGCGCTCTCAGCACAGCCCTCAGATGTTGCATATGCTGCTGCCAATCATTAATGTAAATGATGATGTCATCTAGATATGTGGTGGCATATGCCATGTGTGGTCTGAGGACCTTGTCCATAAGGCGCTGAAACGTGGTCAGAACAAACCGAACGAAAGAGTCACAAATTGGTGTAATCTGAACAGTGTGGAAAAAGCCATCTTTTCTCAGGACATCTGCCAATAACCCTTCGTTAAGTCCAGTGTCGAGTAAAACTGAGCTGCGCCCAACCAATCGAGTAACTCGTCAATTCACGGCATTAGATAAGCGTCAAATTTGGACACCTTTGTTCACTTTCCGGTAGTCAACACAGAAGCAGACCGAGCCATCGCTCTTCGGTACCAGAACTACCGGGCTGGCCTAATCGCTGTTCGACTCTTTTATTACGCCCATTTTGAGCATAGCCTCTAATTCTTCCTGAACAATCTTTTTCTTGTGTTTGGGAAGACGATAGGGACGGCCACGAACCACCACCCCCGGGGTGGTCTCGATATGGTGCTCTATGAGGTTCATGTGACCGGGTAGGGGTGAAAACATGTCTGCAAATTCCGTTTGCAATCTGGCAATATCTGTAAGCTGCGACAGTGAGAGCTGGTCTCCACAAGGGACCAGGGTGAATGAATTTGATTTGGGAGTTACCTCCAGCCCGAGCTCCACCCTCTCTGGAACTACCGTCACCAAAGCTACAGGTACCGCCTCCCTCCATGGTTTGAGTGGTTTAGGTGGTAGGTTTGACGTGCCCCTCCCCATCTGTTCACCTAACCTCATAATCAAGATCTCCGACTCATCGTGTGACCTCAAAGGGTCCTTGCCACTTGGCGAGTAATTTGGACTTTACTAATTTTTGGATTTTTCAAAGTGGGCAGCAATACAAGCACTTTATCTCCCTCTGCGAATTCCCATAGTGGAGTGACCCTGTCGTACAGTTGGCATTGACGTCCTTGCGCTTGGAGCAAATTCTCCTGTGTTGCCTGCCCCAGAGTGTGGAGTTTTGCTCTAAGGTCAAGAACGTATTGAATTAGATTTTTACTATTCGAAGGTCCTTCCTCCCAAGCTTCCAATATGACGTCAAGCACGCTGCATGGCCGGCGCCCATATAGTAGCTCAAACGGGGAAAACCCGGTGGAGGCTTGCGGGACCTCTCATACTGCAAACAGCAGGGGTTCAAGCCACTTATCCCAGTTTTTCGCGTCTTCGTGTACGAACTTACGAATCATGTTTTTAAGGTCTTATTAAATCGTTCGACCAACCCGTTGGTTTGCGGGTGATAAACGCTAGTGCGAATCTATTTAATACCTAATAATTCATGTAGTTCGTGAAGTGTACATGACATGAACATTGTGCCTTGATCAGTGAGGATTTCCTTTGGAATCCCCACTCTGGAGATAATTTTGAAGAGTGCCTCCGCAACACTACGTGCTGAAATGTTGCGCAGGGGCACTGCTTCCGGATATCGCGTTGCATAATCCACCAGAACTCATACAAAGCTATGGCCACATGCAGTCTGTTCTACTGGCCCGACGAGATCCATGCCAATTCTCTCGAAGGGGACCTTGATCAACGGTAGTGGGCGCAATGGTGCTTTTGGGGTGGCCGGTGGATTTACCAACTGACATTCACGGCACACCGCACACCACTTGCGAATGTCCCCGTGAATGCCTGGCCAAAATTAACGGGCCATTATACAGTTCAAAGTCTTTTCGTGACCTAAGTGGCCAGCCATTGGATTATAGTGAGCCACCTGGAAGAGTGTTTCCTGACAGCTCTTTGGTACTAACAGCTGAGTTGTATTCTCTTTGGTTTGAGTGTTCTGCTTCACTCGATACAACTGCTCTTTGATAACAGAAAAGTACAGGTATGTGAGTACAACACCAGGCTGGAGCTGTTGACCATCAATTACTTTCACTTGGTCAAAGGTGTGCTTGAGGGAGTCGTCATGCGACTGCTCCAGAGGGAAATCCCCCTCAAGGAAGCCCCCGAGAATGGGAATTCCCTCATCTGCATCATGGCCAATTGGTTCCCAGAATTAGTGGATGGGTGAGGCGGGGATTAACCGCAGCCTTTTTCCCCTGAATAATATCTCAATAGTAACCACCAGATACTTGTGAATGTCACCATGCACACACCTCACCCTCACCAGTTTATTTTTATCCAATGTCCCGCCTTGCACCAAGCATTTGTGGATCGAGGTTTGAGAACAACCTGTATCCTCCAAAGCTTGATGTGTATCACTTTTACACTTACCGGTACCCAATATGCCCCTGCCCGATCGGGGGCAGCCTGTGGAGCATTAGGGATCCAGACCTGTGTCCCCACCTCCATTACTGGACACCACTCCTGGCTGTGTCCGGTTTCCCAGCAGACCAGCCCAGGTCTTCCTTCCGCACTCGTGGGGGCAGTCTCGCCAACCTGGAGGGGATAGCGGAGGGAGACAGGGGGAGTAGGAGAGACAGACAAGGGGAAGGGTCCTCTGGACCGGGGGCGGGGTTTGGGCGGGGCTCCCCCACCTCCAAGGAGGCAAAACTGTGCGGGAGTGAGGGGCATGGGGGGAGGGGAGGGAACATGAGGCACAGGGAGTGGAGAGAGAGAAGAGTGAGAAGAAGGAACTGCTTCGTCACTTCCTGGGAACGCCGCCATGTAGTCCTCTGCCAGCTGGACGGCTTCCTCCAATGACGCCGGGCAGTGGCACTGGACCCACTCGAACATGCCTCGGGGAAGTTGGGAGATGAACTGCTCCAATACCACCAGATCGATGACTTCCACGACGCAGTGGGTTCCCCCCACCAGCAGCCATTTCCAAAAAAGCGAATGGGTGGCTGTCCTTCCTGAAACACAAAGAGCGGAAAAGCTATCGACTCTGCTCCGGGTTCCGACCAACCCGTTGCTGGATGGCCTTTCTCAGGTGGCTGTAATCCAGGAGGCTGGCGGCGGGAAGTTGTTGTGCCGCCAGCTGCGCCTCCCTGGAGAGCAGGGGCAACAGGCGGGCTGCCCACTGATCGGGAGGCCACCTCCAAACCTTTTCAAAGAGGTCGAGGAAGGCCTCCGGATCGTCGTTCGGCCCCATCTTTGACAGGGCCACCGGTGAAACAGGCTCCAAGGAGGTCGCAGTGCCAGCACCCTCCCTGGTGATCAAGCTCCAGAGCACCTGCCGGTCCTCCGCTTGTGCCTGGAGCAGGACTTGGATGCATTGTTCCTGCTCCCAGCATACCTCCATGAGGGCCTGATGTTGTGACTGCTGGATGCTGGTGAGGGTCTTGAAGACTTCACCCAGCGGTGAGGACTCCATAACAGCATACTCCTCCAAAGCCGGGTTCTTGGCACCACTGTAAAAGGACCTTAGTTCGGGGCAATGGAGGAGTCAGGAGACAACGAAGCAGGTTCAAGGTCAGTCCTTTTATTCTTATTCTTAACCACACACAATCGACGGTAACCGTCGATAACAAGGAATAGTTTTTTAAATAACTTAAAGCACTCTAAATCATAAACAAACACACTCTCTCTCTCGGTTCGGGGCTGTCGTGCTTTCTGGACACTCTCTCCCTCTCTGATGCTTTGGCGTGCCTTTTAAGTCAACAGGTGATCCCTCCGCCATCACTATAATGAGAGACAGGTGTTAGAGATAATTATGAGCCAGGTGACGAGCCTTACCGCTCTCCCTCTCCCGCAGACTGACACATGACCACGCCGCCCATGCCACAATATATTATTATTATTATTATTATTATATTTTTTTAACTAGCCTACATTTTACACCATTTTACATTAAAATCATTTTATGAAATCAAATTCAAAGACAAAAATTTTAAATACACAATATAAAATATATATATTTTTATATTGTATGAAATAAACCACAACAACCTGGATTGTTAAATACAACTGAAGTGTATTGTTTGGACATTTTATTCAGGGTAAAAAAGATAGTGGACAATTACTGTACATTTTAATTTAAACCTCTTTATAAACAAAAACTCATGAGTGGTAACAGACAATTTCAATGAAGGTAAAATGGTGCTTTTAAGATTATTTGCTGTATTTCTTCGAAATACAGCTGCATCTACTCAAACTGCCCTAAAATTTATCTCATGGGATTGAAGCATCTTGCTTTGGTATGTGTATATAGGCCCTGATTTAATTTTAGAATGGACCTATTAATAGTAAATGTTGTTCATGCTATTATAAATAGTGCAAAGAATGCTTAGAAGAGAGATGTTTATTATGAGATTTAACTTTACCTCCCATTTTTTTCAGAATTGAAAACATTTGTCTGGAATCGACTCTTGGAATCGATTCCAAAACCAGGAATTGGAGTCAATTCCCAAATTTCTGGAATCGAACAGCCCAACAAAAAAACAAACAAAAAAATGTTATTTTAATATTATTATTTGCATTGTATTACTACACTGTACAAAACTGGGCTTTCACATTTTCTGAAGTGTTTTCCTGTAAAAAAAAAACAAAAAAAATAATAATAATATTTGCCACAATGTTTGGTGTTGTGGGTGGCTTGCAGGGTGTTGCTATGTGGTTGCCAGGGTGTTGTGGGTGGTTGTTAGAGTGTTATTGGTGGTTGTTATGGTGTTGTGGGTGGTTGTTATGGTGTTGTTGGTGGTTGTTAGGGTGTTATGGATTGTTGTATGGTGTTGTGGGTGGTTGTTATGGTGTTGTGGGTGGCTGTCAGAGTGTTGTGGGTGTTTGTTAAAGTGTTGTGGGTGGTTGTTATGGTGTTGTGGGTGGTTGTTAGAGTGTTGTGGGTGGTTGTTAGGGTGTTGTTGGTAGTTCTTAGGGTATTGTTGGTTGTTGTTAGGGTGTTTTAGTGGTTGTTAGAGTGTTGTGGGTGGTTGTTATGGTGTTGTTGGTGGTATGGTGTTTTGGGTGGTTGTTAGAGTGTTGTTGGTTGTTAGGGTGTTGTGGGTGGTTGTTTTTGGTGTCATGGTAAAAAGTGTATTTAACATGTTGATATGCTGTTGTTAGGGAGTTTCTGGATTGCTACAGCACTTGCTAGGTTGTTGCCTACTGGCCCAAGTTAACTAACTGTCAAGTTTCTATTATATTCTGGTCTCTAGATAAGTGTTCCCCCTTCATTTACATTAAATAATTAAAAAAAGAAGAAAATGTGTATTTGCTTGTTTAATTTCAGTGAACAAAGACAATCGTTTAGTGTTTATTTTGTGGTTGCATTATTTCAAGCAATCACTCAAGAATAATTCCACTGAGTAAATCCATTGAGAAATGTTTCTAAATGAGAGGATACCCTCCTGCACAATGTCATTGCTAAATTAGCCACTTCATATGGTGTCCTTCCAAGCTTCCGTGTGAAGGGCACGGGAAGACAGCTGTGCTGGGGACAGATGTTGACTGTAACAGGTGTCTGGAGCTCAGTTTTCCACTGGATTAGCATGTTCATGATAGACGGACCACACAGACTTCAAATGCAGCTCCCGCAGCTCACCACATCAAACAGACGGCCGATAATGAGCAGAGGGAGAGCGACAGAGAAAGTTAGAATGAGAAAAGCTGACTGTGCTTGTGTTAGCAGTTGTATCCAAATCCTTACTAGAGAATTTTAAGTTGTCACATTATCAACTAAAGCACAAAAGATGTTTTAAAGAATGATCCATTCAGTGATTTGAATATGATAGCAGTTGATAGTGACTCACTTTAAAGCTTAAAAAGCACCCAAAAATGTCATAATGAAGTCCTTTGACTTGTGCATAGACGCTGTTGCCCACTATAATGCACATTGCAGAAATGCACACTTGCTTGGACATTCCATAATTAAATGATTCACAAAATCAAGCTTGTGTAGCTACAACTGTCCTCTTACGAAACAAACACAGATGGGACTTGTGACAAAAATCAAGAGCTCTCCAGCCTTTGTAAGGCAGAATTTAATTAACACAGAAGCACGACATGTCTTAATATCACCTAAAAGCCAAACATACGATAAATGGCATTGATGTGGGATCGCTGAGGTAGGCTTGCTCATTCTATCGTGTACAGTCTGTCGACACACTGCTCAGAATTCAAACAATTTCAACTTTGATCTTGTCGTCACTGATCTTACGAAGCGCCAGCTTATGATTACCGGACAATTCCAAAGAAGTATCATTATGTGGGCAGTGCGAGCGCTAAAAGCAGAACAAGATGCTGGAGGTGTTTGGAATGTCGTACTATCCCATTCTGCTCTTACTATTTCTGCCATGCATGACAGAAGCAGTAAGAGTAGGATGGGTAGTATGCCATTTGGAGATCGCCCATTCTCAACAGCACTTTTCATGTGAGTTAATTAATTTATAATAGTGTAATAATTCATTTACAAATGCATTATAAGTCACTGAAATGTGGTTATAACAACATACATAAAAGGGGTGACTTATGCAAAACTTGCCAAATACTGAGCCATTTTACATGAGGTTATAAATGCTTAATAACCGTTATTAAACATTACTAACCTATGAAAATGGACACATGTAGAGCATTAGATAACCTATGTACATAAAGTATGGTTTAATTGTCATCAGGATTTATTATATGATATATGCTGTGTATGAGCATGAAGATCTGAAAAGTATTTTTACAGAGGATTTTAGGTAACTAGGAATAGTTAAATTTAGACAGCACTCGGAGTAGAACCATTCTTTTGAGATTAACGTGACAAGAAAAGTGACAACACAAGTGAGTCAAAACATTACACTAATGAATATAAACACAAAATGACACAATCCCTCCTTTTAATCTGACTATAATAGTCTATTTTTAATGTATTGTGAAACAAATTATGAATTAGGGCATTTTATGTTTTGATTAATTTAAGTATGTATAAGCATGTATTTTATGTTTTGATTAATATAAGTATGAATAAGTATATTTATAAAATGTAAGTTAAAATGCTTATGATTTGAGAAGTATGGCATGAAAGTCACTCTTTTCATTCTTATTGTCATAACTGCATTCCAATTATTTATAATGCATTTGTAAATGACTTATTAATGATTCATAAACCCTTAATAAACAGAATAGTAATGTAAAGTGTTACCAAACATATCAGCGTGTGATAGCATTTTTAAAGAACTCGCATCTATGCAGCTTAATACAAAAAAAAAAAATCTCAAAGTATCAGTCCATTACTCTTAAATATTGCTTGTGTTTGCTTTGTGTTAAAGGTGAAATGTGTAATTTATGAGTCACCAGTGTCAGAAAACAGAATTGCAAAAATAATTATTTCACACAGGTTTCCTGAACAAATGTAAAAAATCTACATAATTTATTTGTTTACTTTAAGTAGTGTGACCTCAGCTTTTGATAATAGGGGGCAGATGTGCCTTCCTTTCCCTGTAAAAACCCATGTATTTGCCAGCATTTTCTTTCTGCCTGCTTCTTCTAACTGCATGATGAGACTGCATTTCTCAAAACACAGGCCAACAATATGTGGTTTGTTTTAATATCTCATAGCAAGAAAAACAGAAAACCCCACAAGGTTGCTAAAATACAGACACTTTCACACTACATGTTCCCCCAGGAGGCCATTGCACCAGAACGTAATTTTCCCCCTTAATAACCCTTTATTAAATCAGGGTGAAACAATTGGGGTGTGTAGGGCCTTTATTAAAATAACTTTATTCCAATCCACTTGGACTGGGAAGGAGATCTTAAAACAGTGACACCACCGATATCATGAAATGTGTTAAAGTAATGCTTGAGGGGTTTGCCTGAGTGATTCAATTAGATGCAATATGCACAAATCCTTGAAAAATGTGGAATAATAAATGAAAAACAGATCGGGTGTCAACCCAGGGGGCAAAGATCAATACATTGTGATACAATACACTTTATCTTATTGATAAATATTGAGATAAGCATTTTCTGATTAGGTTAAAAGAACTGAAATGGGTGGATTTGGTAGGCACAAGAGAAACAACAAAAAACTTAACTGAAGTGTGTAAATGTAAAGAGAATATATGTAAGTGGGTATTTGATGTGATTTGAGTGGGTATTTTCTGTGAATAAACATGACAATCTTTCTGTCAAAATTCAATTTGAGATGGAATTATTTTAATCACTTGAGTTTAATTTCTCAGAGTCTAGCTGAAATGTATGTGCAATAGTAAGAGTAATGCGTGACTTAGCAAATACCTTTCAATACCATTTCATAATGTATGAATCAGTGGGGAAGGAATATAAACAATGTGAACACCAACAGGCAAAAGTATTGTTGGTTGATTTCATGCTTGTTTGAAGTTATCAAATTTCTGTGGTTTTTCTTTGTTTCAAAAGCAGTTGAAGTGATTGTCAGCACTTTAAAAACATGGACAGATGCAATGCCTGCTTAATAAGACAAACAAATCCAAAACACAATCTGTCAAACTCAGATGTAAAATGAATTTTTTCTGGCAGAAGCAAGACTGTGATCTCAAAGGAATCTTCATTTAAATGCAGACAGTTTCACAGATGCATAGCCGCATGGTTTCACACATTTCTGATGCTCTTCCAGGTTTGAGTGTGGAATTCTTTGCCATATGCTAGAATGCATTTAAACAAACGTTAATGCATTAGAATACAGTACTGCATGACTTAAAGTGCACATACACTGTAAGAAATGTTTTGTCAGGTAACCTAAAAAATGTGTTTTATTTGGTAACATCTAAATTAACTGGTATTATTCAAGTCAAAAGTATTATTTAACATGACTAAATCAAGACTAACAACATAAGGTTATACCAGCAAAAGTAATTTTATTGGTTTTAAAGATAAAATATATTCTTGAGGTAACAATTGCACATTCAACATAATCACGAGAAATCGGTGTGCTAGTTCTGATTTTTTTCCCACCTAAATTCAGACCCGATGTGTTGAATTCCACAGAAGTACCTGAACCTGAAAATATACTCACCCTGATGCTTTAGCATTTTTAACATTTAAAACAAAGAAAAGTAACATGGTCTCATTAACCTTTTCGCACTTGGGTTTCTCCTGTACTGACAGATCCCCCAGCGTGAGTTCTTTAAAGGGGTCATGTCATGAGGAATCACATTTTTCTTGATATTTTGACTTTCTACTATAAAAACATACTGTAAATTTCAGAACTTAATGTAAACCTAATGCAATAAAAGCATTTATTGAAACCAAGCTGCAAAAACACCTCGTTCTCTACTTGCGCTAAGTTCTAGACTTACCTATGTGGTTAGGGGGCTCATTCATTAATGACCACCTCTACACCTCAAAAACATTAACACCTACTTAAAATCATTGCACCCTTGGCCCCGCCCACTGGTGCTTCAGTTCGTAAACTGTGAGAGAGTGAAGCCTAACTATTCCTGAACACCAAAAGGGACCCATCTGGAATATTTTAAATTATTTTTGTATTTAAACATACACAGACAGGCGTATTTGACTGCTTGATACATATCTCGGGCCACTTTTTAAAGATGTGGTGTCAAGTTACAACTCTGAAAAGGAAAAGCTATTCTCTGTCATTCAGCTGCTGCTTCTTGCTCTTTTGAGCACATGGACATGTTCTTTCACCCATCTGCACTATTTTTAATTGTTGGTGTATGAAAACATGCGCTGGATGGACACCTTTGACTGTTTAGATGAGTTTCCGACGATGTGCATTTCAGTGCAGGATGACACTGGAAACTGGCTGTGGATGTGGATGTGGATGTGTCTTCAGTGTATTTCAGCGTGGATTGCATGTTTTTTTGGCTCATATCAATGTGGATTGCTTGTAAACCAGTCATCAAATGAACTGTTATTGAATGATTGGGCAGTTAAAAACACTTGGACCCAATGCAAAACAGTAAGTAACCAGTTCCATTCATGAATATTTCAAATGTAATGACTGTATGATAGTTTCTGGTGCTGACATCCTATTTACACCGGGAGCATCTGTTGATGGGACGCAATGGCTTGAAAATGTCTACTCCGGGTGTGTCGACACAAACTTTCTACGTTTGCAGATCACACCGGTTTTATCATATGCCTCTGTGCCTAGCCTAGTGTAATCACACCAGTTTGATTGCATGTGCGAAAGGGTTAAATCACGTTACTATACCTTCATTTTATCTAAATTATTTTTAAGTAATTTTAACATTGGAATTGCATAACCAACTATATTTACTAGCTTGTGAATTGCACAGTAGCTCAACTGATCGATTGTGATGCAAAGGACTAGAGTACGAGTCCTGAAGAGCATGCGTGTTGACATGTGAGTCAAAAGTGATATAGAAACACCACAAACTGACGTTTGCTTCAGCAATTGTGTTTTTCATCTCACATTTGCGTTTTGACACTATCGGTTAGGTTTAGGCTACAGTTTTGGGTAGAGAGGTCGTTTTTTTTATTATTATTTATTTATTTTATTGAAAACTCGATTAAATGAATAGTTCACCCAAAAATTAAAATTCACTCATTATTCACTTACCCTGATGCCATCCCAGATGTGTATGACTGTCTTTCTTCAGCAGACCACAAATGAATATTTTTAGAAGAAGATAGAGCTCTGTCAGGTCCTTATAATGGAAGTACATGGGTGCCAGTACTTTGATGGCCCAAAAGTCATATTTAGGTGGCATAGAAGTAATCCACACGACTCCAGTCTATCAATGAATGTCTTCTGAAGCAAATTGATAGGTTTATGTAAGAAACAAGTTGATCATTAAAAAGTTATTAACTTTAAACTGGTGCTTCCATCTAGGGCTATTTAAGATTCTTAACTATTTCTTGGTCACTAATCAAGTAAGCACATTCGTGACATTGACCAGGTGAACTCCTTTGTACAGACGGTCAGATTTCCTTACTTACATTAAAACTTTCTCAAATCGTGCCGTATAACACGGATCATCAGTTTTTGCAGAAACTTGCAGAGTCCATGTCAGCTCAAGTGCATGCTGCAGTAACTCAAAAGGGAGACATACCAAATACTAAAAAGTTCTGAAATTGTTATGTTGATAATATATTGAAATTTCTTTTATGAAAAAATGGTACTAAATCAGAATTTCTCTAATGGTCTCAGACTTTTAGACCCCACTGTATATTTTATAAATCAAGACTACCTCCCTCCATCATATATTGAATTTTTAGGCATAGTTTGATAATCAAAAATTATAGTTGACTATGGGGATGAAATGAATACTCTTGATGCTCAGGCCTGCGACTGAAGCAGTGCATGAAACCGTTCCCAAACAGGTCAAACATTTAATTGATTACTGCTGCTTCAGTATGGAATGGCTCGCTGGTCAGGGTTCACTGTAGCATCCTATGAAACCAGATCAGTATTGAGCCATTCAAGTGTTCTAAATAAAAGGAAACCAAGTTGCGCTGCAAATAACCATACCCTCTGCTCGTTCCTGCTTTAATTTCTGCCTTGCGTTTCATGCTTCTGAGGTCCATTTGCAATAATGAAGTGTAAAATAACCTTTAATACAGCTTTTGGAAGATTTAATGGTCAAAATGAAAGCCCCAAATCCATGCTAGAGTAGATCACTCCAGGATGGGCCATAAATGCGGGTACAGAACTACAGTGGAGGAGTACTCCATAGTCTCTGGTTTGAATCAAAGGCTTACAGAAATATTTCACGATGGAATTAAAGTGCTCTCAATGGGAAACATGTGACTAGTCAAATCGGTGAACGACTTTAGCTAAAGCAGTCCCTCTGAAAAGCTGTTCAAGGTGTCTGCACAATGTCCATTGTATATGGGACCTGGGAGGTAAGAGGTCAAAATGGTAAAAAGTAAATCCTTCTGAACATATTAAATGTTGGTGAGTTAACCTCTATACAGGTTAACAACTGCTCCTTAACCAGTAGATTACTATGGGTCCCAGAGAGGGTTGACCAAGGAGTTGGTACAGTATACCTTGAGAAGACTTGGTATATTGGAATATTATAGCATTACCAACCCAGAGGATTCCACCAATGTGGTACATCCTGACTATAGAGTGTAATTCGAAAATGTAAGCCTTTGGTTAAACCATGATATGGGCATATGGACTGTATTATTTTAGGATGGTTCACAGTATATTGTGGATCTGGTATCAATTAAGTGACAGTCAACAAAACATCCTGATGATCCAAATGGCTTCATTTTGTTGTCTGAAACTGAGAGGCGCAGCAAATTTGACCCTGAAGACAGTGTGCAAATTACTGTCACACTTTACTGAGGATGAATAAAAGCAAAATTTAAACAGCTTCCTCAGGCGGACTACAACCTTTCTGTTTGACTTATTGGCATCGATGCCTAAGAAATAATTCATCCCTACATGCAAAGAAAGAGACGTTGCAATGAAATCAACAAGGTTTAGCATGAAAACCTGAATTCCAATACAATAAAAGTGAAAATTCTGATCCAATTGATTTATTTTCCAGAGTGGAATTAAATGGTTGTCTGCCAAACTGTCTAGATTTCAGACATTGCACACTTCCGTTTGGGCCCATAAAAAATTGCTAACCTTTTGAAAGGGTTTGTTCACTCTACAGATAAGTATGTCCAAACATTTAGCAAACGATGGAGAAATATCTGTTTGTTCAGACAAAGCATTCAATATCCGGTGTATCTACTTTGGTTGCATCAGGGATGCATGAATATTATTATTATTATTATTATTATTATTATTATTATAACCTTTATTTTTCCAGGTTAATCTCTTGAGATTAAAAATCTCTTTTCCAAGAGAAACCTGGCCAAAATGGCTGCATAAAACAATTCAGCAATAAACATACAATTTAAAACAAGGGACAATCGATACAGGCACAGATGTAGTAAGCCTAACTATGCATTAACACACTGACAGAGACTGTATATAAAAAATAAAAAAAATCTTCGACATGTCTCCTAAAATCACTTAAAGGCACCAAACACTGCAGTCTCAAAGTTTGCTGAAGAGAATTCCAAGACAAGGGAACAGCAAAAGCAAAGGCATTCTTTCCAAATTCCGTTTTCAGTTTAGGTACTAATGCAGGTAATAAATCTTCTGATCATAAGCTATAATGTAAATTGCTCTGGATTTTAACATAAGTTGTAAGATATAATGGTAACAAACCAACCAGTGCTTTATAAATAAATACAAACCAATGCAACAGCCTACGCATATTTAACAAAGGCCAGTCAACCTTTGCATACAGTACACAATGAGTTAAACCTTACATTCTGTAATAACTCTAAGAACCCTATGATAAACTGTGTTGAGCATATATAATGATGAAGCTGAAGCATTTCTGTATGCAATATTACCATTATATACAGGAAAAAAGTAGCAGCAACTATTTTTTTTTTTTTTTTTAATATTAAAAGAAAAACAAGACTTATTTCTAAAAATAGAATCCCAACCTCACTCTCAACTTCCTCACCAAATTATCAATGTGTGCTTTAAACGTCAGGCTATTATCTAATAAGATACCTAAATATTTAAAGGTGGACACAATCTCAATTTCAGCCCCTTAAACAGTCTCCATTGGATTTAAGTCATTTTGAGATATTTTTGATTTAGTAAAAATCATAAATTTGGTTTTGTCTGGGTTTAAAACGAATTTTAAATATTGAAGTTGGATTTCTATTTTTTCAAAAGCTAACTGTAAATTTTCTAAAGCGGTTTTTAATTTAAAAGCAGAACAATAAACAACCATACCATCAGCATACAAATGAAAATTTGCATCCTGAACATTACATCCCAAATTGTTAATGCAAATAATAAACAACAGGGAACCCAACACTGAACCTTGTGGGACCCCATTATAAACAGATAAAACATCTGAAAAAAGTTGGTTACCTATCAAGGTCTCCAGGATCTTAGCTAGAACTGACAGATTTTTGCACAATAATTGCACAAATTTGAAAGAAATCTAAATAATAACGTAATTTTTTGACAGAAAATAATCGGCCCTAATCGTCGGCTGTTTTTAAACAATTGTTTTAAACAAAAGATGTTTGGCCGATTTGTCAGTGCATCTCTAAATCAAATCAAATCACTTTATTGTCACACAGCCATATACACAAGTGCAATGGTGTGTGAAATTCTTGGGTGCAGTTCCGATCAACATAGCAGTCGTGACAGTGATGAGACAGTACCAATTTACAATAACATCAAATTAACACAGCACAATTTAAACATCTGATATACACATAATTACACTCAACAATATACAAATAATAACATACACTGTACAGTATACAATACGCACTATATAGATACACATTATTCAATAAAAATAAAAAATAAAAATATATAAAAAAGTATATATAGTATATATAGAATGTACAGTATTGTACTGTACTGACATTCAGGCTGTCGGTTGATAGTCAGTTGTTAAGAGAGAATATAATATAATAATAATAATATAATTTATGACAGTCCGGTGTGAGATATAAGAGTAAGGGTAATAAAGTGTAGTGCTGATGTATTTGATCGTGGGAGATCAAGAGTTCAGAAATCTGATTGCTTGGGGGAAGAAGCTATCATGGAGTCGGCTGGTGCGGGTCCTGATGCTGCGATACCGCCTACCTGATGGTAGCAGTGAGAACAGCCCATGGCTCGGGTGGCTGGAGTCTCTGATGATCCTCCGAGCTTTTTTCACACACCGCCTTGTATATATTTCCTGGAGGGAGGGAAGCTCACCTCCGATGATGTGTCTGGCAGTTCGCACCTCCCTTTGCAGTGCTTTGCGGTTGTGGGCGGTGCTATTGCCGTACCAGGCGGAGATGCAGCCAGTCAGGATGCTCTCTACAGTGCAGGTGTAGAACTGTGTGAGGATGTGGCGGTTCATTCCAAACTTCCTCAGCCGTCTCAGGAAGAAGAGGCGCTGATGAGCCTTCTTCACAATGACTTCAGTGTGGATGGACCATGTGAGTTCCTCAGTGATGTGGACACCCAGGAACTTGAAGCTGCTGACTCTCTCCACTGGTGCTCCATTGATGGTGATGGGACTGTGTTCTCTGTCTTTTCTTCTGAAGTCCACCACAAGCTCCTTTGTCTTACTGACGTTGAGGGAGAGGTTGTGCTCCTGACACCAGTGTGTCAGAGTGTGCACCTCCTCTCTGTAGGCTGCTTCATCATTGTCAGTGATCAGACCTACCACCGTCGTGTCATCAGCAAACTTAATGATGGCAGTGGAGCTATGTGTTGCCACACAGTCATGTGTACAGGGAATACAGGAGTGGGCTGAGAACACAGCCCTGTGGGCTCCAGTGTTGAGGGTCAGTGAGGAGGAGATGTTGCTGCCTATTCTAACCACCTGGCGTCTGCTTGACAGGAAGTCCAGGATCCAGCTGCACAGCGAGCTGTTTAAGCCCAGAGCCCGGAGTTTCTCATCTAGCTTGGAGGGCACTATGGTGTTGAATGCTGAGCTGTAGTCTACAAACAGCATTCTCACATAAGTGTTCTTTTTTTCCAGGTGGGAGAGAGCAGTGTGTATTGTAGATGCAATGGCATCATCAGTGGAGCGGTTGTTGCAGTAAGCAAACTGCAGTGGGTCAAGAGAGAGAGGCAGCACAGAGCAGATGTAATCTCTGATTAGTCTCTCAAAGCATTTGCTGATGATGGGGGTCAGAGCAACAGGACGCCAGTCATTTAAGCAAGTTATTTTTGATTGTTTTGGAACAGGCACAATGGTGGATGTTTTAAAGCATGTGGGGACTACAGACAAAGAGAAGGAAAGGTTGAAAATGTCCGTTAAAACACAGCTGGTTCGCGCACGCTCTGATGACACGGCCCGGAATGCCGTCTGGGCCCGCGGCTTTGCGGATATTCACCCGTCGGAAGGATCGGGTTACATCCGCTACAGAGACGGAGAGTGAACTAACCTCTGTAGCTTCAGCCGCGAGAGCTCTCTCCGCGAGGGCGGTGTTATTTCCCTCGAAACGAGCATAAAAAGTATTTAGCTCATCCGGGAGAGAGGAGGCGGTGTTCATGGCGGAGTTTTTATTCCCTTTAAAGTCCGTGATGATGTTAATTCCCTGCCACATGCTTCTAGAGTTGGTGGTGTTAAACTGTCCTTCAATCTTGCTCCTGTACTGGCGTTTTGCGGTTCTAATAGTTTTTCGGAGGGCATAACTGGCTTGTTTATGCTCCTCCGTGTTTCCGGAATTAAAAGCGGAGGTCCGCACATTAAGTGCCTCGCGAACATTGCTATTAATCCAAGGTTTCTGATTCGGATAGATCCGTATTGTTCTGGTCGGAACCACGTCCTCTACGCACGTTCTGATGAAACACATTACGCTTTCAGCGTAAAGCTCAATGTCGTCATCAGAGGAGGACCGGAACATCTCCCAGTCCGTGTGATCAAAACAGTCTTGTAGCGTAGAGTCTGATTGGTCCGACCAGCACTGGATCATTCTGAGGGTGGGTGCTTCCTGTTTCAATTTCTGCCTGTAAGCGGGCAGAAGCAGAATGGAAGAGTGGTCCGATTTGCCAAATGGTGGGCGGGGGAGGGATTTGTAGCCATCCCGGAAGGGAGAGTAGCAATGGTCCAAAACCCGGTCCCCTCGTGTGTTGAAACTAATGTGCTGGTGGTATTTTGGTGCGACTGATTTTAAACTGGCTTTATTAAAGTCCCCTGTCACAATGAACGCGGCCTCAGGGTGTGCGGTTTCCTGCTCACTTATACTCCCATACAGTTCCTTGAGTGCCCGGTCTGTGTCGGCTTGTGGGGGAATGTACACAGCAGTGATAATGACCGCTGTGAATTCCCTCGGTAGCCAGAATGGTTGACACAGAAGCATAAGAGATTCCAGATCAGGAGAGCAGAAAGACTTGATAGAATGTACGTTCCTCTGATCACACCAGGATTTGTTGATCATAAGACATACACCACCTCCTCTGCTTTTACCTGAGAGGTCTTACGCTCTGTCCGCTCGGTGCACAGAGAACCCCACGGGTTCAATGGCTGAGTCTGGAATCTCTGCAGACATCCAAGTTTCCGTAAGGTAGATAATGCAGCAGTCCCTTGTATCTCGTTGGAAAGAGATCCGTGCTTTCAGCTCGCAGAGCTTGTTATCCAGAGACTGAACATTTGCCAGTAGAATACTGGGTAGCGGGGGTCGATTTGCGCGGCGTCTTACTCTGATGAGAACGCCGGCTCTGTTTCCCCTTTTCCTTTTGCATTTCCGTGGCCGTGCTGCCCAGACAAAGGGCTCCGCTTGCGTGTTTGTAAACAGCGGGTCGGCATTAAGGAATGTGAAGTCCGGTTTACGGTGTGAAATTGCTGAACCAATGTCCAAAGTGTTTGTCTGTCGTAGACAATAAGGCAGACAACATCCAAGACAAAAAACATAAGAATTGTGAACAAAACAAACAAAACACTACTATGTTGTGTCGGAGCTCGCAATGCAGCAGCCATACTCGGCGCCATCTTGAGTCAACTCTAGTTGCTTTAGTAACGATGCAAGCGTTAGCACAATGCCAAAAGTCTTTCTCTAACAACTGAGAGAATAGCTGTCAGTGTTGAAAGAGAGGACGGAAAACTGGATACCCTTACAAAAATCGAGAGTTCATGGGAAATTTGCCGCAAACTTGTCGCAAATTCATCTCTGATCATTTTCACATGCAAATGAGTTTTGTTGCCAAAGGTTTACTGCAGGTTCACCACTACTGGCGAAGAGCTGCAAACTTCTGGCAAACATCTGTGGCGAATCACAAGCTCATTTGCATGTGAAAATAATGAGTGGCAAATTTGCAGCAAGTATGCAGCTAGTTTTCAAGATTGTACGATTTTTTCAAGGGTATTTTGCGTCTGCAGATGTCTATCATGACATCTCACAGCAATGCTGCACTTATTAGGCACATTAGAGAACATAAGAGATGGAGGTATTTTACAATTTCATGCATATATTGTGTCCAAAATCACTGACTTGATCTCGCATTCATTACTCACTTCATAGTGCATGTCACAAAGTTTACTATATGAGGAAATACTGAGCGAAAACAAGCATTTTTTGAAAAAGTACGTTATATACATGTTGAGTCCTGAAATGCAACAAAAACTAATTGAAACACATTCCAGTAAAGCTTATATTTAAATTCCACATATGGAAGTGGTATGGATCGGATTTTTAAATATTGGATTTCATGTGAAGTCAAGTCATTTTTAATTGTAAAGCAGCCTTACAGAAAATTATGCTTTAATGGAAAAGGCTGAAATATAATTATGTATTCGAGTCATAATAGTGTGGTTTAATAAAAATAAGCATGATTGTAAATTCCACCTTAAAATAAATAACTATAAATAAATAAATAATTATATTTATATTTAGACCCCCAGTGAACAATCTTAAGGCAACTGTGGCAAGGAACGCAAAACTCCATAAGATAATGGTTAAAGGAGAAAAAAAACCTTGGGGGAAACCAGGCTCACTGTGGGGGCCAGTTCCCCTCTGGCTAAACAACATGAATATAATGCCAATATTAGTTATTTGTGTGTATTACAAGTCAAGATTTAAAATGAGTCAACTAAATAAGTGTTTGGGGCCAATGTTTAAACAAAAAGCTTTTGTATTAACTGTAAGATTAATGACTAATGTCTTAGAATTTACATTCTTATTTAACTGCAGAAGTGCAAACAGATGCATTGTCCTTTGTCATTTTACTGATGAAGGCTGCAATTAATTTATTATCTATGTATTCCATTTTAAGAGTGCAGTCCATCCTTTGACCTAGGTGATGTAGGCAGAGGTTAGTAAGGTGCAGTTCGACTGTAAGCTTGTGGCAGATTAATTTTGTGTGGAGTCCATCTTAAGTCCAAGTTTCATGCAGTGTCCAGAGAAGTATCCCATGTCTGACGGTTGGTGCTGGCATCAGGTTTTTAAAATAACTGAGTAAAAATTGCTTGCCTGAATAAAGCCATAAAGTACAGATCTTTCAGCTAAATAAAAGGGATATTTTACCTTAAAATGAAAATTCTGTCATAATTTACTTGTCTTACCAACATCTCCTTTGCATTCCATGGAAGAAAGTCATACTGTTTTTTAAAGAAATTAGTAAATCCAGACAGAATTTTCATTTTGGGTGAACGACGCCTTTAACTGTTGGTTTTTCCAAAGAACTAATTACTTTCAGTCAAGGTTATGGGAGTGTTCAGTTTACCCCACAGTTTTGAGATCACGGGGAGGCTGTGGATTAACAGCTCATCTATAAAAACTGTCAACTCAATCCCACTAGAAACAGTAGGAAAAAATCCCTCATCTCTCATGCGGATACTTCAAGTGAGACCTCGGCTTAAGTGGAAACTTTGATATGTCAGCAATGATCACAACAAAGTGGACAGCCCTTTTTTAATCATTGGGCACCAACATAAATTCTCTTCTGACTAATGTAAGATTAGCTGGTTGGGCTTGTGTTCCTGTCATTATCAAACCTGTGTATTGCTGTGAATGCAGGTGGACATGTGCCATAGCTCGAGTCTCGAGCACTCCCCAGAGGCATGTTTGCAAATGAGCTGTTAATCTCTGTCAGTCTCTTCCCTACTAAATCACCCTCAATGTAGACATTTACTGCATTTTTAATGGCCCCTTAGAAGCAAAGTACTGTGGAGGTACCATGGTAAAGTGATGGTTTTAGGGTGACCATGATTTTGCCAAGGACATTTTCCAGGATCAGATTTCAGGGACAGGTTTAGGGTTGGGGCCTTGTACAACCTATAATTTACCTGTGATTTCTACGAAGCCCCTTACAGGACAGGGAGGTAATTTATTTTCTGAAATAGTTTTCCATTCACTTGCAATAGTTTGCGTTCCCTTAGAAAAAGTTTTGCGTTCTCTTGCAATAAGTTTTGTGTTCCCTGGCAATGGCTTTATCCATCCGTTATGAATATTAACCATGGGTTTACTACAGTAACCATAGTTGAACTATTGTAGTTGTAGTAAAACCATAGTAACCCCAAAATGTACTATGGTTTTACGAGTGACCATATTTTAACCATTGTTGTTTGTTTTTTACTATAGTTTTACCATGATTGTCATGGTTCAAATATGGTAAGACTGAATGTCATGGTTAAATTATGGTTAAACTGTAATAAAACCATGGCAAATTTTGTGGTAATGGTTTTACTACAAATGGTTATAAGACTAAAACTGCAGTCTTTCCTTTACTTCTTTGAACAGATGAGACCTGACAAGTACAATGCATCCGGAGTTGTAATTACATCAATACACTCCTAACTCTAACTGAAACCCTAATCCAAACCCTGACCATGAGAGTACTGAGACCAAAACAGCGTCCATTTACGTACTTCTTTGCAAATGTGTTATCTCAGTGAGCACGATTCAGAGGTTGCATTTTTACTCCCCTGACAGATAGGTTTAGGTTTGGGATTTGGGTTAGGGGGTATATTTAATAAAATATGCATTCAGGTTGACTGTATAACATCATTTACAACTAAAAATACAACTCGCTTTTGGTACCCCTCTGTGGACATTACGCCTGGAAACTGGAACTCACACATGCCCAAATGTTCAACAACACTTCCAGCTTCAGCCACTGGGGGCAGCGATTTTAAAGACCGATTTCAGCAGCAAATCTTACGGTTGCCAAATCTACGGTGTGATCAATCTGCAAAGAATACCTTGAATCACTAGCATGATACTGTCCCAAAAAACCTAGACAATTGGTTGCAAGGGGCAGCCCCAAATTGTGCACTTATTAGGTTTTTCTTTTTCCCCCCAATGCGGTCAGATTCAATCAAAATGTCTTACTTTGATCTGTAATGTGATCCTGCTTGCTTCTTTAGATATTTTCATGTCTTCTACAACCAAGAGATAGTCAGGAATGGTTTGTATAGTTAGCCTTTAAATTGCAAACCCTAAAAGCTTTATAATTTACACATGAAAAGAATTGGTATTGGTATAATTGCATCTCAAAGCAAGCATTGAGCAATAAAAGAGCAATGAAAAGGAAAGTAGGGTTATCAGAGTGGTCACTGGTGGATATGTTCAGAGAGAAGATATCTCTGCTTGCCTTCAACTCCTGCCAGCTCGAACAAACCTTGATGGAAATCATAACAAGAGGCTGGAGTCCTCTGGTGAGTTCAGGAACGCTGCATTCTAATACAGCTCTAGTTTCTCTGTAATCTAAACCCCTGTGCTCAGCAGGCACAATGGAACAGTGTTTGGGAAAGAGGCCAGGACAGAGCTCCACAGTCCAGGGAGAACCCTACAAACAAGCACCAGGAGACCTGGGTGGACAGTCAGTGGTTTGAACTGATTAAGATCCATACACCTCAATGGTTGAGGTAAGAGAGAACAGAGAACTCTTGAAGTGTGTCTTCAAGAGCATCATGTAAACTACTGTTTCTTACTAAGTGACAATAAGGGTTGCCAACTTCTTGTCACACGATTACGGGACCTTTGATAATTTTGAGCATATCATTTCATTTGCAACCAACGTTAGTTCTCCCTTCAGCATTTCATCACTTAACCCTAACTCTAACCCTTAGACTACGATCTTTCCTGTGACAGACAGGTTCGGCTAAACTATACTCAGGTTCAGAGAACAGTGACACTAATGAGTGACATTAAACAACAAATATTTAAAGCCATTTTTCTCAGTTTTAATGTTTTGGCATTGTATGGTAGAAAACATACCTGGCTAAATTTGTTTGGCCATGTGTGGCAAAATTTTAGCACAGGTTGGCCTACTCCAGTCACCATGTCCACTTATTATTAGCAACTTTGGACTTGTTTTTTCATGATGTCGCTAATATTTGTAGTGTTCTGTGTTGTGGATGTCTCTGTGGTGTCCAGTTACATTTACATTTATGCATTTGGCAGACGCTCTTATCCAAAGCGACTTACAGTGCCCTGATTACAGGGATAATCCCCCTCAAGCAACCTGGAGTTAAGTGCCTTGCTCAAGAACACAATGGTGGTGGCTGTGGGGATTGAACCAACAACCTTCCACTTACCAGTTCAGTGCTTTAGTCCACTACACCATTGTAACACACACAAAAATACCAAAACTTATTGTATGCTTTCAGAACAAGGCATGAGTTTCATGACTTCTGAATTATACTTTTGAAACTTTGAAGCTTAAAGAGGTAGTCACCATTGTATGACATGTGTGAGCAGAACATTTTTTGAAAATGTCTCCTTTTGTGTACCAAATAAGAAAGTCTTACGGGTTTAAAACAAAACAAGGTTATAACAATTGTTTGTTAATCCAAAGTCTCCCCATGGTCTCAAAATGGGGATAAACTGAACACTCCCATAACCTTGACTGAAAGTAATTAGTTCTTTGGAAGAACCAACAGTTAAAAGCATTGTTCACCCAAAATAAAAATTCTGTCATGATTTACTTATTTATTTGAAAACCAGTATGACTTAAAGTGGAACGCAAAAGGAGATGTTGGTGAGACAAGTAAATGAATTTGTATTTTTGGGTGAACTATACATTTAAATGCATTAAGGCCCCAGCACACTTACGGAGAAGTTCTTCTTCGTTCAGAGGTAAAAAGAAGTTCGAAACAGCTGAGCAACGACATACTTTTAGCAAACATTCAGAGACTGGCCATGCTGCAGGGGGAGGTGTTTAGAGGTACATTTCATTTGTCTTGTTTACATTCTGAATTCATGACGCTAATGCGTTAACACGCTATACACGGCCATAACGTGCCGATTACACTCTGTTAATTGAAATATATATTGACACTGATACTACTGCAAAGATGGGTGTATAAAAAAGTTTTAATGGGCAGAATAAAGACAAAAGAATGATGATAGGCATACCTTTCTAGAGTTCTGGCAATCTAGCTGCAAGCTTGCTACCAATTTGCCACTCATTATTTTCACATGCATATGAGCTTGTTATTCACCACAAATGTTAGCCAGAAGTTTGCAGCTCTTCACCAGTAGTGGTGAACCTGCAGCAAACCTTTGGCAACAATTGACAATTTGCCGAAAGTTTGCAATGAACTCTCTATTTTTATAAGGGTAGATGTGTGAATGGCTTTCGGCTGCAGATTACACATGAGTGAATGGGCCAAGAGTATCTGAATAGATTTGATTCCTTTTGTAGACTAATTAAACAAAAAAAATTGCATGATGTGGTCTTGGAAAATATCTCTAAGTGAATGATTGTACAGATGTAGGTAACTTTGCACCAGCTCGCTAATACTCCACACGCCATTGTGTTCGTGTTGACTGATCTTAACTGACTAAATGGAAATTAGCTGTCGGCCTCAAAGTAGGCAGTGCTCCAGGTCACACCTGACAAAGACTCTCTCTGGTCATTTCTCAACACAAAACATCCTAAAATCATCCAATTTATTTACAGATCCCTCATAGCACCACAAAGCATCAGTGGGTGATGGCTCAGCACTTAAAACCACAACCCATAACTCAAGTAAACAGATGCTAGCAAAGCAGTTGTGCTAAATTAATCCTTTGGCCATGACCTCTGACCTGGGCCTCTTTGCTGTGGAGCTTGCAACGTGTCCTTTGGGAGTGAAGCAGTCATGTTTCAGCTCTGCTCGACCACATTACCTGGACTTGACATATGCAACTGGGACTGCTTGTCAACACCAGTCAAGAGAGAAGGGTTTCCCGCGTTTCAATTTGGGTGGAATTTTTTAAACCTATAAGTCTTGCTTTTTGCGGCCATTGAAGTATTAGCTATTAAAGCTAAAGTTACAGTCCTCAAAGATTTACAAACTCATCGAAAAGCATTTTTCCACACTTATATTATACAAAATGATACAATTAAAGTCAATATAAAAAGAAAATTTAAACTGTTTATTTTCTTAATAAATGTTTGTGGTCTTAGTTCCGCTAGCTCCGCCTCTGAAACGACTTTTCGTCTAATATAATCAAAGATACAACAATAAAGAAAAAAACTAATTTTCTAAAAGGAAGCATTACCTTTGTGATGTTTTTTAAGAATTATTTATTTGTTATTTATTTTTCTCGTCGAATAACCTTTTTCATTTGGAAATACAATATGTAACATAATGGAAGTAAAATGCGTTTGCGAATGCCATTTTATGTTAAAATATTATGTTAAAATAAAGTACTTTAAAGAATTTAATTCCATTATCCTACTGTATTTCCCAATGGCAAATTAATTTATTAGTGTGCTTACCAGTTTTATTCATTTATTAGTGTCTACCAGTATAATGTTTCTTTTTTACATTTTGTTCACTGTTTATTTTATTGTTGTTTACGTAGTTAATCACTTCCTATAAAGTATAAAAAATCATAATATTTCTGTTTATCATGCAAATTACTGTTGCATTCATGCAAATAAATAACTAAATTATATTCTGCATAAAAAACAACAACACTTTTAGGTCAAATGCTAATTATACTGACTGAAAAAATTAAAAACACATTCTATAATAAAATGCAAATATAACACTCTCCTGTTAATAGCCTTTAAATTTTAATGGGAGTTACTATGTGATGAGCACACTGTCATAATGTAGGTCACAAATGAATCTAATTTAAAAAGGGGAGATGGCTGTTCTCCATAATTACAATAACCTAATAAGCGTTCATTTATTATTAAATGTGATTTTTGCATCAGTTGTTTGTTGGTGTATAGCGAATTCCCTCGTTTGCTATGTAAGTAGCAAAAAATATCTGCTGGGAAAACATTAAATTATAATATCTTGAAGAAACTACCTGCAAGTGTCAAGCCAGTTCATTTCACAACTAGACACACACACACACACACACACAGCATGCAACTGCAAAATTATTTCCTTGTTTTAAGGATAAGGCGTTTATGAAACTGCTGTTTAATCGATCGGATACTGTATGTTTTCATATGATTCTGGTTTTCTTTTTTTTTAACTCTGGTTAGACCAAAGAACTTTGTGTATTTAAGTGCAAATGTTTGTATTTTCAGCACAATACCACAGTAAACAATGCAAACTGAGCTTTGGCAACAGTTGTGTTGTGTGGCCCCTAATTGCACCTCACAATGAAATAAATTACTCACGGCTGTTAGCTTATTACATGCATGAATCACATGTGGCTCTCTGACTGTAAGTATGAAAACCTTTTATCTCATGGTAATTGAAATAAAATGTGTAATTGGCATTGCATTTTTGCGTAGCTAAGGTTAAGCGTGAAAAGCGGTCTTAAATATGGTTTTAGTTACAAGAGTTGCTTTGAGGACAGGTTATGTGCACGATACCCTTGAACTCTGCTTGTTATTTCAATGGGAGGAGCGGACAGACATTAGTGATATTGCATTAATATTCATTCAAAAACTTCAACTGTTATCATACCTCAACTTACTATGAGTGTTACATTTCATTGGAAAAATAAGTGTTACACAATGCATTTCAGAATGAGTTTGAATTTGGTTTAGAAAATCAGAACAGAAAGTGTAGAACGATGATTTAGTATGAGATGTTTACTGTACACTGCAAAAGCAATTTCTTATTGAGTATTTTTGTCATATTTTCTGGTAAAACGAAATATCTTAAAATCCTTAAGACAACAAAAAATACTTAATATTTTGTCATTCTGCTTCTTAAGTCTTGTTTTCAGAGAAATCTAACAAAATGTGGGGATTTATGCTTAAAACAAGAAAATTAATTAATTAATGTTAATTAATGGAAAAATGTACAACCCTATTAGAAAAGTATTACTAAATCCCCTTCAAGTACAATTATAATCATATTATATCATATATAATTATTCATTAAAATGTATAACATAATATTGTTATAACAGTAATTATAACATAATTCATTAATAATTATAATCATTAATATAATAAATATATTAATTATAATTAATAATTATACAAAATTAATCTATCATATTTTATATTATAAAATAATATATTAATAAAATATTAACTATATATTCATAAAATAGTAATATTTTATTTATTTAATATAATGTAAACATATACAACCTTATTATAAGTGTTACCAAATCCCCCTTATAGTGCAATTATAATCATATTCCATCATATATATAATATAATTATTTATTAAAATGTCTAAAATTGTTATAACAGTAATTATAACATGTTATAATTAATTAATAATTATAATTATTAATATTTTAATTATAATTAATAGTTATAACATTATTATAACATATTAGTTATGCTAAATAATTATAACATTAGCATTATACAATATAATATTAAGGTTTTAACAATTATATAATATAACATAAAACATCAATGTTCCTTTCTCTCTAACTGAAAATTAAATCTACATTTTACAAAAATGGATCAGCAGTAAAATGATTAAATCTTTTTTCCAAGATTGTTTGGTTCTTCAGATCAGAAGTACTTTGGTTAATTTCTTAAAAAAAAAAAAAAAAAAAAAAGGTAATCCAAAAGACTTTTAAAGTCCAGAAAAAGCAGGCAATGGCTTCAATAGTAAAACAACTGCCTACATTTCTGGGTGGACACTTTCAGTACGTTACCTTAAATGTTTCCATGTCTATGGTGTTCCTGTAGGTTAATCAATGGGGAACAGAAGATTATATGTAATAAAGAGAAAATGCAATATGGAGAATTAGGCAGAATTCACTATTCACATGTGAATGTCAGTTTAAGACAGAACATGACAAATCACATGAGCAACAAAAGCAGATTACAGTTAATTTGTATTTCAGTGGCTAAAGTGTGAGTTTTACCATGCGTTGCATTTTTGGGGTGGGAGGGAAAATTTGACTTTTCTCACTATCCCTCAATGCGTTTCATGAAAAGATTCC
Source organism: Myxocyprinus asiaticus (assembly GCF_019703515.2). Classification (NCBI taxonomy): domain Eukaryota; kingdom Metazoa; phylum Chordata; class Actinopteri; order Cypriniformes; family Catostomidae; genus Myxocyprinus; species Myxocyprinus asiaticus. The sequence goes on along the minus strand of NC_059392.1, from coordinate 20,215,107 downwards.
TTGGGAATTTTGATTAATCTCTGCTGTCAGAGGGAGTTCCTGTGTTTTGGTCCCAACAGGCATGTTGCCCGCACCACATCTGGAAGTTCACCCTTCACCCTCCCAGTACACACACACTATACTTCTCCGACACTTTTGGATGTGCAAAGTTCTGAATTTCTACACCAGCTTTTCCTACCATCCTAATTGTTTCGATTGAGGATTCTCATTAAGAAACATTTAAATTTTTTAAATATACTAGAATTATTTTCGGCAGGTTAACCCTTGTGTGACCTTCGGGACATTTTTGTCTTTTTCATTTTTGTCTTTTCGATCATTTTGGCTGTGTTAATGCCAACAGCATAAATTTAGCCAAAGGTGTGTATTTTGGGGGGAATTTTGATATTTCAACCTCAGTTCCTATAATGCATCTATAATACACTGTGTACACAAAATAGTTACACTCAGGACCTTCAGGACAAAAATGTCCCCACTGAAACCCATTAAAACTGCAATATTTAATCCCAGTGCCATTAAATCATGAATTCTATGATATTATGCTTTCATTACGGAGCCCTGGCTTCAAAATTTAAATTTGTAATATTTTCCACCAGATGACACCATTTTCTCATGTTTAGCCTATGGAGCAAATACATGCTTTTTTCCTATTTTCTGTTTGCTGTATTATAGATCATTGCAGGCCAATTGAATAAATGATGCCGCAAAAATTGCGTGGGTGTATTGGTATGGATGTCAGAGTGTGTTTTGTATGTGTATATTGAGAAATTTGTGTGTGTGTGTGTGTGTGTGTGTGTGTGTGTGTGTAATAGAATAGTGGCATTATGTAAAAAAAAAAAAAAATCCTGAAAATGAATGAATATTTGGTAGTTATGATCAGGACTGATGTTGATTAAAAAATCTAAGTCAGTGAAAGTGTAAAATAATAATAATATCTAATATTTTTATGGCAGTTTTTTGACGCGGACATTTTTGCCCTCTAAGGACCTCTGAGTAACTTTTTTAAATTGACACACAAGGTTTAAGTTAACAATTCCTAAGCTTCTCCATCCTTCCGCCATTACAAACGGATTACTAAAATTCTCAAACTGTGTTTCCTGCACTAATATTTAGTGCCAGCACCATGCCACAACTGAATGTACAGTACCATGGCAAATAAAAAGTTTCAGCTGAGTTTTGAGTTTGCTGTTGGAATTGTATGTGATGAGAAAGAAAGACTTGTGGACTGGAAATAATAACAACTCTACTTTCTATTGCACTGACCTCGCTTGTTGCATGCCATAACAACATGCAGCGCAACAATTGTAGTCCAATTCACGATCCAGGGCTGTGTTTCCCAAAGGCACCGTAAGCCTAAGTAGATTGTAGAGACCATAATGGCTTCTACGATGTACTTAGGCTTACGATGGTTTCAGATAACACAGCCCAGTGCAGTTACATTTATGAACAAATGACTCACTTTTTAATGAATCGATCGAAAACAATGATGAATCAGTTTTTAACTTATTAGTTATCGGTTTATCTGTAGTTAAGCTTCATGAGACATAAATCAGTGTAATTACTCACCAGTTTGTTGTATGACCAACCTTTTTTAATGTAAAAAAAAAGAGACATTATAATATGTTAAAATAATTATTGTTTTTGTTAAGTATTTTAATTAATCGATCAAAAAGAATGATTAATTCGTTTTGAACTTATTAGTTATTAGTTTATCTGTAGTTACTGTTTGTGAGACTTAAATCAGTGTAATAACTCTACAGTTTGTAGTATGACAAAACGTTTTTTTTTTTTTTTTTTGAAAATAAGAAACATTACATATATGTTACCAAATTTTTTTTGTTTTTGTTATGTATGTTTATTAATTGATTAAAAAAAAGAAAAAAAAAGATGAATCAGTTGCGAACTTTAGTTATCGGTTTGTCTGTAGTTAAGGTTTGTGAAACTTAAATCAGTGTAATTACTCTCCAGTGTGAGAAACCTTTTTTTTATTATTTAAAATAAGAAACATTATAATATTATTATATGTTACCCAAAAAAAGGGGTTGTTTTTGTTATTTTAATAAATCGATCAAACATAATGATGTCTCGAACTTCTTAGTTATCAGTTATCTGCACTCAAAAAAAATAGCTCTTTGGCTGAACTTGATTCAGTCATGGACAGCAGTACCACCTGTTTTTCTTAACTTAAAATTACAATGTGATCTCAACACAAACACTTTGTGTAGAAAGATCCTATTTAAATTGGGTAAACCCAACAAAATTAGACGTGTCAATGTAACTCATAAATCTCTTTTATTTCTTTATGTACTAACTAGAGAAAGTGAAAATTAGCATGCTAAAAACATGTTGGTTGGAAGCACTACAAATGTAGTTTAGTAACTATGCTATGGTTAGAACAGCATTTGCTCAATTAAGCAAACAATCAATTTCATGTGCAACATCTACCTGTCCTCATCATTAGCTCAAGCTCCACCCAAAACTGCAACATAACAGAAACTCTTCTATGTAAATCTCAACATAACACAACATTAAACACTAACAAGTATCCCGATTTGAGCAGCAAAAATCCTTTTTTAAAAAATTATTTTTTCTTAAATCAGTGTTACTGCTCACGGGGCTTGTAGTATGACAAGCATTTATGATTATTTAAAATAAGAAAAATTAAAATATGTTACCACAAAAATTATTGTTTTTATTAAGTATTTTTGAAATAATAATAATAAAATAATTACTGCTAGAGGCGTTAAGGAACCAGGGCCTCGTTTTCTAAAAGCATCGTAAGCCTAAGTAGATCGTAGAATCTATCTTACGATTCATCTTAGTTTTGCGGCCCATTTCCCAAAAACATCATAGCTTAAGTAGTACTTGAAAATTCACGTAGAAACGTGCGCTGGAGTAATCGTACAGCGCTAAGAGCATCGTAAGCACACAGACTTATGCAGACACCTGCAGGACAAACGCAAAATTACACCTAATACAATCTAAACACCTATAGCTACACTTTATGCTAAAACTTTAATATCAGGATACCTATGTTTTATTTTATTTTATTTTTAATATACAAGTTTAATAATAATAATAATAACAAAATGCATAAAACAGATAGTCTATATAAATGGATGAATAGATTAATTAGTAAACAAATAAAGTTATTTGTGTGGACTAGTTGGTAACAGCAAAGTGGTGGCATGACTGATGCAGACAACTGTATAAATTAAAATCAGAGAGAGAAGGAAAAAGTCAATAACTGCATGAAAATTGTCTGTATATATTGGCTAATCCTTGTCTCCTCTTCCTATCTAACACCCAAAGGCGCTCTCAGTAGCACGTCAAGTTGTGTAGTACCGCACATGCAGCATTGCTGTCACCGTTATCAGTTTTGGGAGTAAAGAGCATCTTCTAAACGTCACCTCATATTGCACTGCGTGCTATCACGGTGAACCTCGTAATATTCAATGAATGCTTGTAATTAGCAGGATCATACACAGGGCCTCCACTGTCTTCACTAATCCTGGAAGCTTTCATATTGAGAGAATGTGTGAAAACTAAATATTACACATGCACGCGTGATTATGGAAGCAGATTGTATATAATAAATAGATCGTTCTGCACAACATTATTGTATAACAATATGTAAAGATGTAGTTAATTAGGTCGATTTTTTAAGAAAATATTTTGATATTTCTATCAAATATATCATATTCTAATTTTTTGAGATAGTGAATTGGTGGGTTTTTGTTAAATGTGAGCCAAAATCATCACAATTAAAAGAACCAAAGACTTAAACTACTTCAGTCTGTGTGCATTGAATTTATTTAATACACGAGTTTCACAATTTGAGTTGAACTACTGAAATAAATGAACTTTTCCACAACATTCTAATTTATTGAGATGCACCTGTATATTTTAAAATCTCTGTGACTTTGTGTGCATAACAAAATTGCAAGGTTATTAAAAAAATTAGAAGTAACTTTTGGGATGTAGGTAGCTCTGTCTTCTGCATTTTAAATGTCTTAAACTAAGACTTTACTCTCACACACTTCATTAGGTCCACTTCCTCTGAGTCCTTTGAGTAGGACATGAATGTTAATGCAAATTTCTCCGTACTGCCTTTGGTATGTACAGGAAAAAATGACTGTTCCTCTCTGAGGTATCTTTAGATATCATTCTACTTCAACATGAGCATTTGGCTGTGTAAATCATGATGTGTGACTGCCACTCAGTGGACTGAGTCTGGAACTAAAGAAACAAAAAACCTGTTATATTTCTATTAAAGCTATTAAAGAGTGTTTCTTCAACTAGGAACTTTTGGGCCTGTGAACTTAGACTTAGAAAATAAACTCTCTTCCTATAACAAAATAAAAAAGTTGGAAACTTGTGTTACTTTTAATAAATATCAACCCCAGGGACATAAAAGTATCCTATCAGTGGTTGCAGAAGTATTAACACTATGCGCAAAAGTGTTTTATGACAGCAAGTTAGATTTGAGACAGGGAAAAATGTGCACGTTTTTAACTAAAGAGGGAAGGGATATGGAGAGGACATGAAATGAAGCTATGCAGCCTGTAATAAATAAAGGATAAGGCAGAAAGGGAGGGACGGATGTACAGTGGGGAAAAAGAAAACATCAGAACTGAGGTTTTTCCTCCAATTCAGCAGTGAACAATAGATGTCTATCAGTCTGTCGACACCTACTGATGCTCAGGGAGTGTGAAGGGCTCACAGCTATGAGCTATTGTCTCAACCGCCTTTACACCAGCCAGATCGCATTTAAAAATGTATTCAACATTGTATTAAACGCAATGACTAATCGCTCTCACTATGAACTCTGCAAAATTGATTTTTATTTAAAGGAGGAGCCCATGTGTGTTCACATCTGAACACCAAAATACAAAGACACATTACATTTAATAATTTTCATTGTTGGTCCAAGCATAGAAATTTGATTTGACTGTTCTTTAATTAAATGTATAAGTAGGCCAAATAATAAGCATCCTGGCAATGAAGCACATCCTGCTACTAAAATACAGTAACATTGTTTTTAATACATACAGAGTTAGGGGGTTGGGGGGGGAGGGGGGGTGGATTAGTCATTAGAAACGCCATTCTTTCTGATTGAAAAAAGACAGAATTATCCAACTTCCTTCAAACACAAATCTTTATTCTAAACATGGACGATTTTGTAAGGCAAAATGCTCAAAATTCATCTTTATATGGATCACTGACAAATAAATGTTTTCAAACATATCTTTTAAGGTAAAAAATATATTTCGGTCCAACTTTACATTAGGTGTCTTTACCTACTATGTACTAACATCAAATTATATACAACACAATGTACTTACTGTGAAACTACATGTTGTTCTGCAAAATTCTCACAAGATTCACATTTGCTGCTACTGATGTTGAGGTACAGGTAGGTTTAGGGTTAGGGGTAGGGGTTAGGGTTAGGTTTGGGTGGAAGGTAAACAGTGTAACTACAGATGTAATTAAATGCAGGTACTTTAAATGTAAGTGCAATTCAACAACACGTATGTACATAATAAGTACATTGTATCAAATGCTTCAGTACATAATAGTTAAAGACACTTAATATAGTGGGTCCAATATTTCTTAGATTAGACCTGCACAATGTTCAGAAGGAATTTCAGATCATTCTTCCTTACAGAACTGATTCAGCTCAGCAATATTCTTAGGGTGTCTGGTGTGAATGGCTCTCTTGAGTTTATTCCACAGCATCTCTGTTGGGTTAAGGTCTGGGCTCTGACTGGGCCATTCCAAAAGGTGGATTTTTTTTTTTTTTTTTAAGCCATTCTGTAGAACTGGGATTTACTTCAATGTTTAAGGTCATTGTCCTGCTGCATCACCCAACTTCTACTGAGCTTCAGTTGGTGCACAGCCAAACTGACATTATGTCTTTTTATTATTTTTTTATACAAATTTTGTCTGCGGACAGTTACACCACTTTGTCAGTTGACATTTAGCCCCAGAAAAAAAAGAATATCGAAATGACTTTGTAGTCCGAAATAAAAGGTGTATTCAAGTAAATGTTTCGTGTGAATTTTTGAATAATTTAATAGATCCAGACAAAAAATTACCATTGCGTCATTGACCCATATATTGACCTAGTACTCACCATAGTACTTGGTCCTGAACTTAAAAGAATGATTTGCATTTGAACTGACTTTGGTGTCTTTTTAAAATGCTTAACTGAAAGCAGAAATTATTTCTACACCTTGAGACAGTGAATGCTTAGGCCACGTACACACTAATCTATCTAAGTTTATAAACTATTTCAGTTTCCTAACCTCATCGTTTTTCAAAGTATGTAATATTTGACATCTTCCGTTTCGATGGAGGAAAATGTTGTTCTAGTGTAGATGAGAGGCATATACATAGCAAAATAATGCGTTTTTAAACAAAATGTATTAGTGTAGATGTGGCCTAAGAGTCAGCCTATTGGTTTCATTCTTACTACAAACAAAAATCTGAGTCAATTCATTGTAATCAGATTTAAATAGAATATAATAGCACTTTTGATATTAACAGTACAAAAACTCACATAATGCTTCATACATAGACCAGACAATCTGGACTGTTACTTGTATTATTTGCATGATTGACATTGTATAAAACAGTGCAGGGCAGGCGATGTGTTCTAAAGCGCTGATGGTTTCTGGTCATAGGCCACTACACAGACCCCAGTAAATGTCATTCCTCTTGTCTTAGCTGTATGGTCATGTTGATAATGTATTTCACAGCACACACTGAAACACCTGGAAATAATGTGTCCAATCCCCTCTTCTGCGATACAGCAGTGAAGTGCAGACAGGAGCAATATCGTTAGTTTCCTCTAATTTTGGGTGGCACATAACACATTAAAGGTATAGTTCACCCAAAAATGAAAATTCTCTGATATTTACTCACCCTTATGCCATCTGTGATGTGTATGACTTACTTTCTTCATTAATTGGATGCCAGGTGACATTAATGTCTTCTAAAGCACATCAATCACTTTGTGTGCGAGAAAAAAAAAAAAAAAAAACGATATTTAAGCACTTTTTAACTATAAAAGATTGCTTCCAGTCAGGTGTTGACGAATGGCAGAATTTACCCGAGTGCTCCCATGACGTAAGCGCAATGGCATGTGAACTGACGCGTGACAGACACAACCACTGAGTGGAAGGAACGTGCCAACACGCTTGTGTCACAGGAGTACTCGGGTAAATTCAGCCATTTGTCAACAAATGACTGGAAGCTATCTTTATAGCTAAAAAGTGCTTAAATATCGTACTTTTTCGCACACAAAGTGATCGATTCACTTTAGAAGACATTAATGTCACCGTTGGAGATAGGATGGATTACTTTTAAGATGACTATCTGTGCTTTTTGGACCTACAAATATCTAATCACCAACCTCTTCCATTCTAAGGACCTGCTGAGCCTGTATCTTTTTCTTCAAATCTTCAAAAGTGTTTTGCAGAAGAATGGAAGTCATACACATCTCAGATGGCATGAGGGTGAGTAAATTATCAGAGTATTTAAATTTTTTTTGGGTTAACCAATCCTTTTAAGCAGAGATGTTGGGTTCCTGAATTATGATTCCCAACTTTTTGAAAGTTGCTTAGCACAGAGCCAGCCAGGTTTCTTGGTAACATCATGATACATGACACATATGACTGTAAAATGCCTTTAAAGTGAAAATATCTGTCCATTAGACAAATGTTTAGACCATTAAGCTGCACTTAAAAAATGGTTTTCTATGGCTTGTTGTCCATATCGTGGCAGCTCCTGGTGAAATTAACACTAGTGGCGCTATAATAACAATTACTTTTATTTACTTTCACACAAATCACGAGTAAAATGGCAGATTATCAGCTCATAAACTCTTACTTTTTGGCTTGTTCCTCACACAATGCTATCTTATGACATCTAAACAGTAAGAAGACATGAACTACAAAGGAAACACATTTACCAAATAAAATTCCTAGATATGAATCAAAAACATGGTTTTGGTAAAGCCATGTCTACTTTTAAAGACATTTTTTATATATTTCATCTTTGTATTATTATTATTTATTTATTTATTTTTCAAAGCAAATCATAGCACATTTTGACCTATTTAATTCCTTTTTCTTTTACAGTAATGCAGAGTTCATGATGGCAAGCATAAAGCTAAGCTTTGTAATAAAACTCATGTCTGTCAAGCTCTGTTTAAAGTTGTAAACTTGAGGATATTAATGGTAGATAAATATTTAGTTTGACAAGGTCATTGAAGAGCATTTTGGCCATTGAATTTGAGACCAAATGTAGTGTTATACAATTGTTACATTGTGGTTTTTATTGAGGACAGAGTTTCTGGAAATTCTTTGGATTCACACACTTGATCAGTATGCCACATGCTGAAGACTGTAGATTCAACCTAGTCTCATAGAATGAATGTCACTATAACTACATTTACAAACTGACTTACGTGCCATGTTCTCCATTTTGCCGCAGTGTCCTGGTGAAATTAACACTACAACAACTATGCGTTGTATCCACTTTCACACAAATCATGACTACAACGGCTGATTATGACTTTATAAACACTATTTTTTCGAACTACTACTAACACACTGCTATGATATTGAAACACTTTTACTCTAACACATCATTTGAAAAACTATACATGTTAACATGCTGATTACAGACCCACCTACATTTACACATTTATTCCAATATGATTGGCTTGCGTGGTAGCTCACCTGATATATTGTTGGACTTTGGACTCAAGCCCAGCCAAGCATGCAAGCTGACATGTGAGAAGAAAGTGTCATAAAAGTAACACGAAATGACGTGGTTGCTTTAGAAAATGTGCTTTTCATGTCGCATTTGCTTTTAGGACAGTATCGGTTAGGTTTAGGTACTGGTTTAGCATAAGAATGTCTGTTGTTTATATCTCATTTGCTTTTTGGACACTATTGGCTAGGTTTAGGTTAAAGATTTAGGTTAGGGAGGTACGTTTTACTCAACGTTTAACCTCCATCAAATATTCACCTTAAAAACCTTGTCTGATTACGACAACATTTAACTAGTTTTTGGCACCCCCCGAAGGAAATTTCACTAGGAAACTTCAGCGAAACGTGTAATGAAACTCGTCATTTCGTTTTGCAAAAATGTTGCCAGGGTCACGTAATGTTCATGAGATCAGGATGTGTAGAGAGTTGGGTGGGTTTTAGAGTCCCTTACAAAAATCGAGAGTTTTTGGCAAATTTGCCACTCATTATTTTCACATGCAAATAAGCTTGTTATTCGACAAAAACCTGCAGCAAACCTTTGGAAACACTGGACAGTTTGTCACAAGTTTGCCGCAAAACTAATTTGCATGTGAAATTAATCAGTGAACTCTCGATTTTGTAAGGAGTGCAGGGTGAATCCATTGGCTCACAGATCCTGAAGCACTTCTGGTGCTCACATAGTTTTGGTGTCTTTATGATGATAGCTAAAGTCTTAAGGCATCAATATACTCATAGCGAAATCGAAGAAAGAATGGATGTGACATAATTTCAAACAAAATCTGACCAATAAAGGTGTTTTTGAGTTTGTTGTGGTGATAAGAAACAGACTGTCAGCGCAAGCTTTCAGTTAAACCGGCAGTTAATTAAACACCTTCTTACCCGGTGCTCCACCAACTTTGATGCCAGCATTTATTCAAGATGGGTCTGTCTGCGTCCTGCAAGACTACTACAAGGCACACACACTACATGTTATGCCCCCTTCAATGAGCCAGTGAAATGTTGAGGTCTAGCAACAGCTGGATATCACATTCATATACTGTGTTTGTTGTGTTTATTTGGAGTACCGCAGCAACCCTTGAACTACACCCATCCTTACCAATAAACTTAACCATAACCACACAGATTTAAACTCAACAGTTTGTCAAATTATTAAACATATCGCAACTTAGTTCTATAGAATACAATCATATTGCCGTATCACTAGGTGGCAACAGTGATAAAAAACATGATGAAAATGAAAAGGAGAAGAAACTATGCTACGCTAATTGGCTAACCAGTTAGCTTGTGAGCTAACTGGAGAAAACAGAACAGAGAAATTTTTAATTTAACCATTCATATCTTCGGTTATATAATATGATGTGTGACATAATTTAAAAGTAACTTTTGTTATATTTACAACATGAATCAAAGCAATTGCATAGGAGTTTAAAAGTTCTTTAATGCTAAACCAATAGAATCGCTTTGTGATCCAAGGGGGGGGTGTTACTTGGAATGGTTATGTTGTGTAGTGGGTGTTCCTTGTCGTCTTGTGATACAGACAGATACATTTATTTTTTTCTGGTAAATTTCTTCACTTAGTCGAGATGAACAAACTGGAGTGCAAACTAACCTACATCTGTACGATAGTTCGCATAGAGACATTTTCCAAAACTATACTATTACTGTGATGTAAAATTTTTTTTAGATTAAGTCTATAAAATACATTTATTTTGCAGAGGGTAACCGGTGTATACTATGGCCACATACAGTATAGTGCATTCACACCATGAATGCAAAATGTTAACATGACAAATGGCATATCATTACTTTAAATATTCATTGAGTGGTTAAAACAGATTATTTTAATGATCTCACGTGGATTGTATTTTTATGCGCATTTTAAATTGTGCATAAGAAATCCTTAATGGAAATGCTTGGCATGCGAACAAACTCTCAAAATTTGGTTACAATTTAATGCACTAGGAGGAGTTATGCATTACTTAAAATGCACATTATGGTGATGGATGACCATTTGTGCACGTGTTAGTGCGCAATAGCTTGATGTGACTGGCCCAACTAAAGGTCTGACCTTGACACAATTCTTCAAACATAGCAAACAAACTAAAGGAAAGTCTTTGAAACTAATTAAATTACTAATAAATCTAAAATGTAATGATGGTAAAAGTGTGGTCTGTCATTTACTATAGAGACCTTTCCTTTCTCTTTTGATTGAAATTTGGCCTTCTCACTCTAGCTAATTTTTTCTAATTATTTTTCTAATAACACTCACAGCACACATCCAGACCTTTCTCTCGCCAAATCGTACGGACCCAGATTTCTGTTATTACTTTTCTGTACTTTGACCCTTTAATGATTTGTCATTTTCCTCCCAGCAGGCAATGGGCCTTTGGCTTCAAAAAGTGCACAAGAAACAAGCCAGTGTCCAAGCATCAAATATCTGCCCTCATCCTGCATTCACTCAAGTCTCTAAGTTTCCTCTACGTCTCGACTGGGACTCATTAGGGAGTTCATAATAACTTTGGCCTGCCAGCTGCAATCTGCCTTTGAATGGGACGTCCCAGATTTTGCCGTCAATAATGGTTTCAATATATCCAAACAGAGCCATTTGTGATCAGTCACAGGATAATGTGTGCCACGTCACTGTTACCAAAAGTTGCAACATAAAGATGATGTGCAGAGATCAAAGATATTATGACTGTGAATTATTAATTCAGAAGTGGAATGATATCCAAACTACAAAGACCTGAGTCATTCTTTAAAAAAAAAAAAAAAAAAACAGTAAAAGTGCTAGACAGTTGTTGTTAGTGGATTTGTAAAGTTGTAACGTCTTGAAGTCCACGCAAATAGTGTTCGCAACCCATTTTACTTCCATAATCTGACATATTTCTAAGCGAAGCAGGATGTATAATGATAAAAAATGTAGGGTGAGACTGATGTTATTCATCAGGAATTGATTGAATGGTGAAAAGTGGTTTCTGCATGATACATGGAGCAAAGGAGATGCTCACTTGTTCTTTTGATGCAAGAATGATGAAATATTGCATACTAATGTTTTCAGCCTAATAATACCTGAAAAACATACACCACATTCATTAATAACCATGTTTGGTAGAATACCATGGATATATGAGAATATGTATCATCTCACACTGCCTATTTACAGATTCTGTTGGTCAGAAAATAAAGTTAGTAATGCAAAACACTGACAATAGGTTTGGTGAGGATCCACTTGCTAACTGTTTAACGTACGGGCCAGTACAAAATTTATTTTCCATGTAGTAACAGTGGCATCAAGTGGTGATACAATCATACTGCAGTTGATATTTCTTTACCTTCCTTTTAAAAATTCCTTTTATCTTCCTATACTGTGAGCATCCTGATCCAAGTAGATATTTCATTCTTACCAAAAAATGCAGTGCTTGTACTTAGTTTTGGATTTGATTCTTTTAATTTATATTTATAATCTTATTTTTCTGTTTCTATGTATTTTATTCTTACATTTTTCATTTATTTGTATCTCCTTCGATATGTACAAACATACAGTGTGTCTTCTGTGAAGCACCTCATAAACTGTCTTTAAATGTGCTATATAAATAGTTTCTTTGTATAAAATATACATATTCTGACAACACTGCTCCACATAATGTCATGGTTCATCACCGTTTGGTCCATTGTTAATTTGAAATATTTTTATTATTTTTTAAGAATATACAGTATATATTTACTGAAAAGACATGCATATATATATATATATATATATATATATATATATATATATATATATATATGCAATATACTATGTTATGCTTTCTATGCTGATCAACAAAATGACGGTCATAATTAACTATTGTTTTTGGTCATATACTGTAGAAGAGAGTTTGGATCAATTTAAAAATTGAAAAACACAGAAGGAACGGTATCACTTTCCCAAAATTTGTTCTATTATTCTGTAGTGTAAATTATGCTTTTTTTTAAATGGTACTTTACAGTAGGTTGTCTGTGGTTTTAAAATTTGTTGTTGGTTATGGGGTGTCCTGGATGAGTGCCAGCTTGAGATTTTGCCACTCTCTAAAGGGCAACACCTTTAATTCTTCATCATGTTCCTCAAACCATTCCCAAACAATGTGTGCAGTGTAGCAGGACACATTATCCTGCTGAAAGAGGCCACTGCCCTCAGAGGACACCATTGCCATGAAGGGGTGTACCTGGTCTGCAACAATGTTTAGGTAGGTGGTACATGTCAAAATGACATCCACATGAATGGCCAGACCAAGGCTTTCCCAGCAAAACACTGCCCAGAGTATCACACTCCCTCCACCAGCTAGTCATCTTTCCACAGTGCATCCTGGTGCCATCACTTCCCCAGGTAAACAGCGCACACGTACAGGGCCGCCCGAATGATGTAAAAGAAAATGGGACTCATCGGACCAGGCAGTTCTTCAAGTATTTGGCTTTTACTCTAGGATTCTTTTTTACCTCATTGAGTATTCTGTGGTGTGGCCTTTAAGTCAACTTGGCTGGACAGCCACTTCTAGAGAGAGTAGCCACAGAACTAAATCGTCTCTATTTATAGATAATTTGTCTAACTGTGGACAGATGAATATCTAAGCTCTTGAAGATAACTTTGTAACCCCTTCCAGCTTTATGCAAAGCAACAATTCTTGAACGTAGGTCTTCTGAGATCTCTTTTGTTTTGCAACGCATGGTCCACGTAAGAAGACGCTTCTAGTGAATAGCAAACTAAAAATGTTTTAGTGCTTTTTATAAGTCAAATTAGCTCTAAACCACACCTCCAATGTCGTTTCATTAATTGGAAGCCAGGTTTGCCAACTCCTGCCTCTAATTAGCTTTTGTCGACATCATTAGCCTAGGGGTTCGCATACTTTTTCCCAACCTTCACTGTGAATGTTTGATGTATTCAATATGTACAACAACACAATAATTTGTGTGTTATTAGTTAAAATAGATTGTATTTGTTCATTATTGTAACTTAGATGAAGAACAAACCAGATTTTAAGAAAAACAAATTCATAAATGCAGGTAAATCCACATACTTTTTCTTGCCACTGTATGTGATACAGGAATATATACAAATTCTTCCTCTATGCCATCTACTCACATTAGTTCTGAGATCAAAAGCAAACAGACAACAAAAGAACATGGAACAGACATCAGTGTTAAACAAACTGTTTGGTTTAAAATCAACAATTTTCTACAAAATGTCACCACTTCTGTCACCAAAGTCATATGTGATTGGAACAACATGTGAGAAAACAACAACAGGAATTTTATTTTTGGGAGGACTATTCCTTTAACACAAGACATAACAGTATATTCCCCGATGCAGCGATCAGTCACGGTCTATAAATGTTGCATGACTGAACTGTGCAACACTCCGGAACCATATTCTTTCCACTTCCTCTTTACCCAGCTCCCAAAGACGATACAGGTGGTGCACACCAGTCTTGGCCGTCGTCATCAAGTATTCTGTGTTCTCTGGTTGCTGAATAACCGCATGTCGGGCCAGAACCAGTGACTGGCAGAACCGACCCAAAACCAGAAAATAGAGTGCGTCTTTTTCTGCATCATTAAGAGGAAAAACACTTTCCCATCCCGCCACAACTGGCCCTCGAACATCTATCGGATTGGAATTTTCAATCATCATGTACATGATTGCGATGGCCAGCTCAAATATAAAATACCCATAACTCATGTCTCCAAAGTCAAGAATCCCTGAGATCTTGTACCTTGAAGGTCCAATGGGTTCCACCAAGAGATTGTGGTCATTGAGGTCTCCATGGTTAATGCCTGCAACGGGGAAATAAATGTTTTATCAGAAAAGAATTGAATTGACATTGGGATGTGTAACCTGACTTGGAATGTGTAAATCAGTGGTTCTCAACTGATGGTCACAGGCCTGTTCTATTAGTGTCATGAAAAGCAATGCTAAATGCTTATAATAAAATGCAAGTACAGTCAACAACACAATATTTTATTTGAACACATTTTGGGCTGCCGCCTGCAATTGTTTTACACTCAAATTTAAAAGCTCACAATTCACACATACTGTGGACTAATTGAAAATTTGTAAAAACAATTATTTTGGTTCTGTTCACTCTACCTCACTCTGAAAAGTCTTATTTCATTTCATTAGATGGCAGTAAGCACTAGAAAAAAGTTTTCTATCACATTCCATCACAATATACAGATCTGCAATGCTCTAATGCATTTTAGCTCTCACAGATGTGCTCGTCCATAGACATTCAGACTAATGTTCAGTTCATGCACCACCCTCGGTATTTCATCAAATATCTCAGCCTCTGAGAAGCTCAATCTAAAGGTCATTAGAAAGCTGAGATCCTCTCCTTTGCGATGATATATAACATTCAATAATCAATAGTCGAAAAACTTATTTTTCTGATAATATGTTTAGCATGCTTTTCCTGCTGGATGCCATATTTCGTTTTGGACATCTAAGATATAACATTGGATTATTCAGCCAAGCAAGCTTACAGACAAGGAAAAAAAAAAAGAAAAAAAAAGGCTATTTTTCACTTTGTGATTCTTTTGAAAATCATTAGAACTGTGGTATTAGAGTAACAAAAACTAGGACCCACTTTACATTAAGTGACCTTAACTACTATGTACTTAACCATTTGATACAATGTACTTATGTACATACATGTTGTTGCATTGTAATAACTTTTAAAGTACCTGCATTTAATTGCATTTTTAGTTAGTTTTTTTTTTTTTTTTTTTTAACAACAATTTTTCTTGATTCCAATGACAAATCAAACAAACATAACAGGAAACACGGAATCAAATTACATGAACCTAAACCCTTCCCTCCGAACATTCCCACCACGCCACAAACACACACCCCAATGGCCCAACAGCAAACCAACAATGACACAAATAAACAATAAATCAACAGAAAGTATTCAGAAAAAAAAAAGAAAAAAAACAATATGAATGCACACACACATTCAATATTACCCATCTCCCTCCACCATCTCCCCTTGTAGTTACACTATTAACTTTACCCCAACCCCAAAACTTAACTCTAACCCCTGACCCTACCCTTACTCCTAAACCTACCCGTACCTCAACCTCAGTAACAGCAAATGTGGATATTTTGCAGAACAACATGTAGTTACACAGTAAATACATAATCTTGTATGTATTTAATGTAAGTACATAGTCGTTAAGGCCACCTAATATAAAGTGCGACCATAATCTATATCGTCACATTACTGAGAATGAGAGCTTTCATCTGATATTTGACATGTTCATTTAGGTTCTATGTGAAAGACTTTTGTGTTCATATAAATTTCTACCCCATTACCTCTAGGGGGCACTAATTTGCGAAATTTTTTTGAGGCCTTATTTTGTTAATGTAACATAAATGCAGAGGTTATGGTTATCTCTGAAAAGTTGATATTCTAAGCTTTCAAATGATACCTCATATGCCTGACATACGTATACCGGGACTTTAACGTTTTAAACATCAACTTTGTTTTCGCGATATAGCGCCCCCCCCTTTGGATATCCATAGAGTTTAAGAGATTTTAAACTATTTATATATTTATTTGCTTAATTTAACAGATAAAAATAAATAAATATATATATAAATAAATAAATAAATCAGTAAATGTACACTTACTGAACTTTCATCAATACCACAACCATAAAGGCACTTCCTAAAAAAAACAAAAAAAATTGTCTTCTCTACTTTTTGCATTTTTTCTCTAGCTTACTCTTGGAACCTGGCAGTGAGATACTGCAGATATTACATGCAATGTTCCTCATTTGTAAATCACTTTGGACAAAGGCATCTGCTAAATGACTTGAGGAGTTGGATGACCTGCTGTCCTCCTTGCCGGAGGATGGTAGGCCACTTGTGGTTCTTGGTGATTTCAACATACACCATGACAAGCCCCAGGCCACTGAACTGAATACTCTCCTGGCCTCATTTGATTTGGAAAGACTACACACCACAGCAGCTCACAGATCGGGCAACCAGCTGGACCTCATTTTTACACGTAACTGTACCAACTCAAATATTCTTGTTACTCCTTTACATGTCTCTGATCACTACTTTATTCAATTCAACATGATCCTCCCATATCCATTAAAACAGTCTCCACACTTTCGCCGTAACCTCCGTTCCCTTTCACTCTCACGCCTTTCCACTGCTGTCTCTACCTCTATTCCCACACTAAATGTATTTACCACGCTAAATGTAAACGCTGCCACAGACACACTAAGCTCTACTTTAACAACCTGTCTAGACAACATCTGTCCTATCTCCCCTAGGCCAGCACATGCTACACCACCCAGCCCCTGGCTGTCTGACATCCTTCATGAATATCGGACTGACCTCAGGGCAGCTGAGAGGAGATGGTGGAAATCTAAAGATCCAGCAGATCTAGGTAAATATCAGTCTCTGCTTGCAACTTTTTCAGATAACGTTAAATCTGCAAAAATCTCCTATTACCAGAACAAGATCAACAGCACCACAGACACTCGCAGCTTGTTTAGAACATTCAATACACTTCTCTGCCCTCCCCCTCCACCACCTGACACATCACTGACAGCAGATGTCTTCGCCACATTTTTTACTAATAAGGTTACAACCATCAGCAATACATTCTCAGCATCACACCCTGTCAAACACCTGTCTCCTGTATGCAATTCTTCTGTCTATATGTTCTCTCCTCTGACTGACACTGAGGTCTCTAAACTCCTCCTCTCCAACCACCCCACCACCTGTTCTCTTGACCCCATTCCTTCTCACCTTCTCCAGGCCATTTCTCTGTCCATCCTACCTGCACTCACACACATAATTAACACATCTCTACTTACGGGCACTTTAGGCTCGAGTAACCCCGCTGCTGAAGAAACCCGCACTTAATCCCACACAAATAGAACACTACAGACCGGTCTCTCTCATCCCATTCATGGCAAAAACACTTGAAAGGGCAGTTTTCAATCAAATCTCTGCCTATCTCTCACAGAACAAGCTGCTGGATGACAATCAGTCAGGCTTCAAAAGTGGACACTCCACCGAGACTGCCCTGCTGTCTGTCACGGAGTCGCTGAGACGGGCGAAAGCTGAATCCAGATCATCCGTCCTGATTCTGCTGGACCTTTCTGCAGCCTTTGACACAGTCAACCATCAGATCTTACTCTCTACCCTCTCCTCGCTGGGCATCACAGGAACTGTGCTTGACTGGTTTAATTCCTATCTCTCAGGTAGGTCCTTCAAGGTAGCCTGGAGAGGTGAGGTATCCAAGCCACATCAGCTACTTACTGGGGTACCTCAGGGATCAGTGCTTGGGCCACTTCTCTTTTCTATATACACAACATCACTGGGACCCATCATTCAGGCACATGGTTTCTCTTACCACTGCTACGCTGATGACACGCAAATCTACTTGTCTTTCCAGCCTAACAACACCACAGTGACTGCTTGAATTTCTGCCTGCCTGGCAGACATCTCGGCCTGGATGAAGGAGCACCACCTGCAACTCAACCCAGCCAAGACTGAACTCCTTATCTTTCCAGCCAACCCTGCTGCTGAACACAACATCACCGTGCAGCTGGGTGCAACCAGTAACACCTTCCAAAACAGTCAGAAATCTAGGGGTAACCATCGACAACAGACTAAATTTCACAGACCACATCTCAAAGACCACAAGACCATGTAGATTTACACTCTACAATATCAGGAAGACCCTTCCTCTCTGAACATGCCACACAACTGCTTGTCCAGTTACTTGTCATAACTAGACTGGACTACTGTGACGCTCTCATTGCAGGCCTCCCTGCATGTGCAATTAGACCTCTGCAAATGATCCAGAATGCAGCAGCACATCTGGTCTTTAATGAACCAAAGAGAACACGTTACACCACTCCTCGTCTCTCTCCACTGGGTGCCAGTTGATGCACGTATCAAATTCAAGTTCTGATGCTGGCATATAGAACAGTCACTGGGTCTGCTCCAGCATACCTAAAATCATTTATGCAGAGCTACGCACCTACTATAAGCCTGCGGTCGGCTAAGGAACGTCGCCTTGTTGTACCAACACAAAGAGGCACCAAAACACTTTCCCGGACTTTCAGCTTCATCATACCACATAGGTGGAATGACCTTCCCAACTCCATCCATGAAGCTGACTCACTCTCAGTCTTCAAAAAACGACCATGAGCACTTAACCAGTCATTAAAAAAAAAAAAAAAATTACTGTTGCACTTTATTCTGTTTTGAATACTATTCTGATGCTAGTGAAACTTTGTTTCACTTTGGATAAAAGCATCTGCCAAATGAATAAATGTAAATGAAAATATGAATGTACATTTTTCTACTAAATAATACCAGTTGACAACTAAACCACTGTTGTAAACCAAAATAACTTCTTACACTTGCGAAAAAGTGTTAGTTTTGGCACAACTTGGGCCTGGTACTGCTCCATTACACCTTTAACAATCTTTTGCACAGGATCCCCATCCATCACATGAAGATATTGATTTAAGAGAGGAATACTGCCAAGATTCCACCTGAAATTCTCTCTCTGGAGGGCACTGATGTTTGGATGCTCCATCTTAAAAAAATATATATATATAAGACAAATGCAAAAAGTTGGCATAATAAAAGGATTTAAACATTAGATCATTGTGAAGAGAAAAGAGCAGTAAAGGCCAGTAGAGGCAAGTAAAGGCTTGATAAGATTAAAGTAAAGATTTTACTTGCAGTAAAACTTTATCCAATGTGGCTGCCATTTTCCCAACCTCATACAAGATCTGGGGACTGCTTGTTATTTTGGCTATTGTAGTGCCAGGCAGGTAGGTGAGCAAGCGGACCAAATATTTCTGCATGCCATAACCACAATCTGTTTTGGCACAAAAAACATTTAATTATCTAAAATGTGATTTACAATGTAATTCCATTCAATTCTCTCCATCTATCCTTTTATAGCGTTAGTATACCCAAGAATTAAAATTCTGTCATCATTTACTCACCGATGGGACTTTTTCTTTTTCGTGGAACACAAAAGGAGCAATTTTCAAGAATGTCCTGGCTACTCTTTTCCATACAATGGAAGTGAATGAGGATGCATGCTGTTCTAAAAAGTAGTTTAAACAATGCTATATTCCAAGTCTTCTGAAGTCATACGATAACTCTGTGAGGAACCAAATGAAATCGAAGTTATTGTTCACTGAAAATATTTCCATATTCTGCCGTAGCTCTCAAATCTGTTAGGGCTGTTGATTTAATGCATTAATTTAGTGCGAATAATTATATAAAAAATAATGCCCCCGACACGTACGTAAATTCCATAATAAAAGTGTGTATTTTACTACATGTAAATTAGTGTTTTTACAAGCCACGTCAGCAGAGTGCAGTCAGCGCACCTCAACAAACCTCACAAGCAGCGCAGCCACAGAATGCATTCTTGACTGCTGAATGAAGCACAACAGAATGCAGGAATCTCGAGATGTGATTTTTATTCAACTACTTTTAACTTTACACCACTTCCTAAAAACTTGGTTTAAGATGCTGAAAACCAGTGAGATGCTCCAAAAGAACAGGACAAATTGACGAACTCAACTGCAAACTGGATTGCTGTCAACAGTTGGTTTGTTTTATGATAAATCAAACAATATATTGACTTCTAAAGCTACTTTTTCAGTTTGAAAGTATTCATTGAAATTTTTTTTTGGAGCTCAACAGGCCCCTTTACCATTCACTTTCATTGTATGGAATGGAGCAGTATGAATAAATTCTGCTAAACTTCTCTTTTTGTGCTCCACACAAGTCATTCGAGTTTAGGTTTGACTTGAGGGTCAGTAAATTATAACAGAATTTTCAGCTGTGCAGCTCCGGTGAGTTAAGATGTACATGTTTCCTCTTACCAATTTCTTCCAAACTCAAGAGTTGGCCAGTCAGGTTGGGTAAAGCGGTCTGGGCAGGAAGTCCTCTCTGGTGTAAGAAGTTCATGGCATGAGTTTGCAGTTCTAGAAGAGTGAAATTTTGACTGTCTACAGAGTTCATAACCTTCAGAACGTACTCGCCACCTTCACTAGAGGCCACATAAAAGTTCTGATCATCATAACTGGGCAATGGATGTATGGTGGATGCAGTTAAGCCAAAGAGTCGTTTCACTATCTCCATAACTTGGGAATGGCTGAGATTTGGCTTTGATTCTTTCATTGACATGACTGAGAAGGAAAAAACAGAAGGCCATGGTTACTACAATATTACTATAGTAAATCTGTGGTTAATTTTCGTAAGGGTTGACAGCATTTAATTGAACATTCATTTATTCTAATATACACTAACAAACTATTTGATGTGTAATTTATTTTAAATCCCTTAAAAGGGATAGTTCACCCAAAAATCTAAATGCCATCCCAGATGTGTATGACTTTTTCTTTTGCAGAACACAAAGAAAGATTTTTGGAAGAATATCAACTCTGTAGGTCCATACAATGCAAGTGAATGGTAACCAAAACTTTGAAGCCCTAAAAAGCACATAAAGACAGCAAATAAGTAATCCATTAGACTCCAGTGGTTTAATTCATGTCTTCTGAAGCGATCTAACCAGTTCTGGGTGAGAACAGACCAAAACATAACACTTTTCACTGTACATCTTGCAATAGAGCACAACAGTCTGGTCTGGAAGTAAAAGTCACATTCATTTATCCATAGACTAATTGATTTTCAACATTAACGTATAAACCTTTAATGACAGGCATACCATGAGCTACGAAATTGATTTTGTATAAGCTTCCGTTGAAGCCATCCATCTGCGTTCTCAAAATTGTGTTTGATAGCGGAATTCATGGTAAACAACTACATAATCCATATTACAGCAGAGAAAGATCCACCAATCAGAGAACCGTGGCCAACGAAAACCGCAAAATGTGCCTCGGAGTGACTGCCCACTCTCATGACGTACTGTCAATGACGTAATCGAGACAGTCTCCCATCACACTTAAACTACTTAATGTTTGTGATGTGATTCACATCGGAGCTGGTTGGTTTGGTTCATGGCTCATGACTCTTATGAAGGATTTTATTAAAAGTCTATGGAAGAAATGAATAGGGAAAAAACTTCCGGAACCCAGATGGCTGAAAAAGTGGGCGGGCACCGTTGCACTCTATTGCAGTCTCTACACTGATCAGCCACAACATTAAAACCACTAACAAGTGAAGTAAACAACATTTATTATCTTGTTACAATGGCACCTGTCAAGGGGTGGGATATATTAGGCAGCAAGTGAACAGTCAGTTCTTGAATTTCATGTGTTGGAAGCAGGAAAAATGGGCAAGTGTAAGGATGTGAGCAACTTTGACAAGGGTGAAATTGGGATGGCTAGACGGCTGGGTCAGAGCATCTCCAAAACGGCAGGTCTTATAGGGTGTTCCTGTTATGCAGTGGTAAGTTCCTACCAAAAGTGGTCCAAGGAAGGCCAACCGGTGAACCGACGACAGGGTCATGGGCACCCAAGGCTCACTGGTGCGCGTGGGGAGCAAATGCTAGCCCGTCTGGTCTGATCCCACAGAAGAACTTCTGTAGCACAAATTGCTGAAAAACGTAATGCTGGCCATGAAAGAAAGGTGTCAGAACACACAGTGCATCCCAGCTTGCTGAGTATGGGGCTGCGTAGCCGCAGACTGGTCAAAGTGCCCATGCTGACCCAGTCCACCACCGAAAGCGTCTACAATGGGCATGTGAGCGTCAGAACTGGACCATGAAGCAATGGAAGGTGACGTGGTCTGATGAAACACGTTTTCTTTTATATCATGTGGATGGCTGGATGCATGTGCATCGTTTATCTGGGGAAGAGATGGCAGCAGGAAGCACCAGGGGAAGAAGGCAGGCTGGCGGAGGCAGTGTGATGTTCTGGGCAATGTTCTGCTGGACCAGCAAGTCCGATCCACGGAGACCCCATCTCGCAACTTACAGGACTTAACCTTTTCATGAGTAGGGTCTAAACTGCCCTGCAGTGCCCCCTGGAGTGAGTTATTTTTGCACGTGACACTGCACAGCCGGTAGAGGGGGGCAGATTGTAGACGAGTATTTTTTTAATTATTTAAATTTTTGATTTCTTGTCAAAAAACTGTATATAATATAATAAACGTGAACAAATGGGTTACGTCTGCTGTACTGTTTTTGTTTTATTTATATGTATAAAAAATTTTAAAAAAGGAACAATAATATCAGCAGTCCGGTTTGTCATCTCAGACATTGTGTGCGTGTGTGTGTGTGTGTGTGTGTGTGTGAAGCGCTAACGTTTGGCTGCGTGCATCAGATAATTACGCACAATCAGCATGTTTTCACTGTGAGTATAAGAGTTTTAAACTGTTATTGTGGTGCTTTTGTGATAGTTTTGTGATAGTCTTTTTCAGAAAACAAATGTATTATATGCCTGAAAAGACTGTTTGAGTTGCTGTTTGTGTGAATGAAAATCTCATCTGCACCTAATCAGCAGACATGGCTGCATGCATGGAAAGATCGCGTTTAGATGCGATGGTTGTGCATATACAAGCTGTGAACTGTTATTGTGGTACTTTGGTGACAATTTGGCTGATTGTTACATAAAATAAACATTATGTGCTTGAAAAGACTCTTTGAGTAGCTGTTTGTTTGACGAATGACAACCACTACTAATGTAAACAAATGGCAGCACACATCGGAGGAAGATCGCGTTTGATGTATCGACTGTGCGAATAAGTGCTGTAAACTTTTTACTGTGGCACTTTGGTGACGAGTTGGATGCATATAAAATATACTTATCCTTTGGTTTAAAAGACTGTATGAGTAACTGTTTGAGCAAATATAAATTACAGACGCTTGACCAGCACAGCCTGTGTCGGTGTGAAAGCCGATTTGAATCTGGCAGCTTGTAACGTAACTGGCTGCTGCAGAAACACATATGTGAGACACTACTCTGTGGGGCCCAGTTTTTAAATATGTGTGACAGCACATATGAAAGGGTTAAAGGATCTGCTGCTAACGTCTTTGTGCCAGATACCACAGGACACCTTCAGAGGTCTTGTGGAGTCCATGCCTCAATGGGTCAGAGCTGTTTTGGCGGCACGAGGGGGACCTACACAATATTAGGCAGGTGGTATTAATGTCGTGGCTGATCGGTGTATGCACAGTCATGATTTCCAGCTCAGTTACACTTCCTAGTGCTTGATGCATGCACAGAGCACTAGATGGCACTAGGATATGTAATCAAGTTTGAAATCATGATCCACAAGGAGACTGCTTATGTCAAGATTTATAGTGAAAAAGGAGTTATATTTTGGTCTGTTCTCATACAAAACTGATTGGATCGCTTCAGAAGACATGGATTAAACCACTGGAGTGTTACAGATTACTCTTATCCTGCTTTATGTGCTTTTTGGAGCTTTAAAGTTTTGGTCAACATTCACTTGCATTGTATGGACCTACAGAGCTGAAATATTCTTCTAAAAATCTTTGTTTGTGTTCAGCAGAAGAAAGAAAATCATCTGAACATCTGGAATGGCATGAGGGTGAGTAAAAGATGAGAGAATTTTCCTTTTTGGGTGAACAAACCCTTTAAGGCTGTGTGGGAAATCAAAACTCTCATTTGTATTTAATAGCGTCTTAAATTGTTTGTTTTAAACTTGTTTTATGTAGGCTGATGAACTTCAACATAACAGATGCTTTTTAACATTTCAGTAAGTGTTGTCTGTGCAGTATATCTCATAAAATAATAATAATAATAAAGCCTAATATTATAGTGCTCGTATTTAGAAATTATTGCTGGGTTATCAAACACACACATACACTCTCCCTCTCTCTCTTATAACCATTTTCAAAATCAACTTGCAAAATGTACATTAAGTGTTATAAAGAACGATATATCAGCTTTTTAATAACTTTTAAAGGTTTTGAAATCTTAAAATAAATCTTAAAATAAATGTGAGAAATAAATCTTACATAGCCTAATGTCAGAGGGTTTGTGCAACAGCTTGTCAAAGCGATTTTATTTGTGTCTACTAAAATAAAGACATGATCCTGTTAAAGTTTCACATTTATATACATGGAATCAAAGATTATTTAGCAGAGACGGGCCACTTCTATTAAAATGAATGGGAGAAATTGGAATGCCCAACCAAGGACCTCTCGCATCCAACGATCAAAGGATGTAGATAGGAAGTCCCGCCTTACAGTTAAAAGAGCCAATGGCCTTTTAGATACAGACATCACTTGTCAATCAACTTTAGAACGTACATGTGCATTAGCTATAATAGCGTGGTTTTTAGCATAATATGAGGTAAAGTATCACAATTAATGATTCCAGTATTGTCAGATTTTACTGCTGATTTGAAATATGTTGTGATCATAATATTGACCAACTGTTTTTGAAATATTAGACTTTCTCCATTCAAATAGATAGGAGCTGCACTTTCATGACTGGAAACAGCATCCCGAGAGCACTCCAAAGATGGCCGACAGTGGACTGATTTGCTAGAAAGACTGTGGTGGAATTCATGGAAGTCTCGAGCTTCCCGTTGAAGGCGTTCCTTTATGGAGGTAAAATTGTGCCTAGAAGATTTGTGAAAGCGTAAATCAAATTGCAAGTGTAATAATAAATTGCATGCACACAGAACATTTTGTAAAGGTGTAAAGCAAGTTGCAAGCGTAAGAAAAAAATATTAGCAATACTTTAATGCTTGGCATAAGTGTAATTCATATGTTGTGAATCTGTAATTGCGTATTAACACAAAGTAAATTTGGTGACTTCCTATTTTTCACGCTTACACTTTTGGCACTGCCTAAACATGGCCAAAAACATTGCAAACCTGCAATCAGCGATATGCAAGCAAAGAAAATAAACTACTGCAAACATGTAAATAACTTTTTTACGTTTGTGGCATAAATATTTTCCAGAAATAATCCGATATACACTGTTTTGGCTTCCTTTTGTTGCAATAACTCGTTTTAGTGAAGGGTCGTTCATGAACGATTCGTTCATTTTGAATGAATCTTTTGTGTGACTCAGAAGAACGAGTAGTCTCAGAGAGTGATTCGTTCATTTTGTGTGCATGCGTTTGTTAAGTGAAACCTGCATAGGCGCTGTACAGGAAATAGAAATGATTAGTTCACCTCTGGAGTCTTTTGGTCCGAGTTGTTCGTTCTTTTGTCACGTGACAGCCGTATACGCTATGCAGTGACAAAAGAACGAACGACTCCGACAAGAAGATTCCAGAGGTGAACTAATCTTTCTGGTTCTCATAATTTGTCCTTGGCTGCATTATCAGTTTTTCCTTATTGGGACTATAATCAAAGTTTGCGTAATTAGACGTGTTAGGGGGGATTTGGCTATTGAAAATGTAACATTTTCATTTAATTCTGCTCAAATGAACGAAATGAACTAAATGACTTGAATAAAGATTCGTTCATTTTGCTGAACGAGACTCAAAGATTCAAGTCAGTAAAATGATCCGATCTTCCCATCACTTAACACGTCTGGCACGAATTTCTTACTGAAAAGAGTTTTGCAAGCGCGAGGGAGAAGGCGGGTCTACCTGCTTCTAGTAACCAATCAAATGAGGTTTTCCTTGACCAGTTTACTCTGACCTGATTGGTTTAATAACGTGACAGACAGCTTCTTCTTCATATGGATCAGCGTCGTTTCTCTGCGTATCTCTCCTCTTATTAATTTAAGTTTCAATTTGATTCGCTTTCACAAATCTTACTCTGCGCATGCAATTCATTTAGGCACTATTTTACCTTCATATTCCTTTATATCTGAAATAACATTCAACAGCGCGACCTGTCCGTTACGTGCAAAGAGAAACTACAGTAAAAGAAGTAAAAACCGCAAGAGCGACAAAATATCGGATTGGAATAAGAGCTACCTTCTTTCATACCTGCGTGAGGAATATTGCTGTCGGAAGGAGGTTTGAAGCTCGTGCAGCCGCTGATGGTGACGTGGTTACGATGTCACATGACGGCAGCAGGGGTTCTTCCGCTTCGTCTTCTTCTTCTGGGTTTTTAACGGCGGGCGGCATCCAACGTAAATGGTGCATTACCGCCACCTTCTGCTCCGGAGTGTGGAACAGAGCTTAAATTCTACCTATCAATCCTGTTTTTCTTAAGAATTCAAAGAAAGTTCTACTGTTTTTCCAACTTGAGATATTCGTTAATTCCTTAATACTGCACTCCTTAATTCCATTCTTCATCAACTCCATCATATTTAGTGCATTCAGTAATTACATGTGAAATATTCTCCTCAACCTGACAGTATTCACACAACCCATCTGGATGTTTACCTACTATTTAAATTGAAATGTCCTAACCTTATTCTGTTGTAAACAACTTCCTCTTTCCTTGACTTACCTATATTTCCTATTTTCTGATTAACTTTATTTGTTATGCTGTAATGAAATCTACCTTTTGTTTCGTTGTTCCACTTTCCTTGGCATTCTTCTATTGCTTTACCTCGTATTACTGCTTTAACTTCTGACTTACTTAATGCAACTTGCAGTTCAATTGTTTCTCTTTGTAATGCTTGTTTTGCTAATTTATCCACCTCCTCATTTCCCTTTATACCTACATGTGCCAGAACCCACATAAACCTAATTACTGTACACTCTCGAATTATTCGTGTTTGTACTTGTAAAATTCTAAACGGAATATCTTGTTGGCTGGATTTGAAAGATCTCAGGCTCTTAAGGACTGAAACAGAGTCAGAACATATTAAAATGTATCCTGGTGGGTTCTTCTACCCACTGTAAAGCCATGAATACCGCCAGCATTTCCACTGTATATACTCCCAAATAATTTGAACTTCGTTTTATTCCACTTTCTTTCCATTTTGGTACTATAAATGTTGCTCCAGTTGTCTCATGCTCTGGAACTTTTGACCCATCTGTAAATATTTGTATATATTGGGGGTAATTAACACTGACATGGGTTGAAAATTCTGTTGGTAAATCTATTTCCCCTATATGCATGTCTATTTGTGGAGTCTTATGTGCCCACGGCTCTGTTTCTGGGATTACAACTGTTGGGCTCATCTTGACTCTATTAATCCCCATTTCTTTTGCATATATTTTACTAGCCAATCCAAAACGATTTCTTTTATCTTGCTCCCGGCTTTCTATTATCACCATTTTTGTAGGATGTTCCTCTTTATGCCCTTTAAGATTGACCCAGAAATTAATCATTAGCTGTTTCCTCCTTATTTCTAGTGGCATTTCTCCTGTCAGAACTTGTAGAGCTGATATGGATGTTGTTTTTTCTGCTCCACTGCACTGCCTCAGAGCTTGAGCTTGTATCTTATTTATTTTTTCCAATAAAGTTTTTGACGCTTACCCATATACTATACTTCCATAATCAATCACAGACCTAATCAATTTGTCACATACAGTATATCGTTTTTAATGAGGAGAAGTTTGCCCCCCATTCCACTCCATTTAAACTCCTCATGATGTTTATTACTTTCTGACATTTTCCAACAATTTTATTTATATGATCTGCCCATGTTAATTTTGTGTCAAATAAGATTCCTAAAAGTCTAAAAGCTTTCACCCTGTCCAATGTTCTTTCATACATTTTCAGGTTCATTTCTGGAAGGAATTATTTTCTTTGTGAAATGACTGTATTTGTATTTTCTGCTGAGAATTTAAATCCCCATTCATATGCCCATTTTTCTACCTTTATTATTGCTTCTTGTATCTTTGTATTTATATGCAGAATGTTCTTTCCCCTTTTCCAAATTGCCCCATCATCGCAAAAAGAGATCTTCCTATATCTGGTTGAACTTGGGGAAAAAACATAATTAATCATTATAGAAAACATTAATGGACTGATTACACTTCCTTGTGGAGTCCCATTTTCTATTTCATATCTATTTGATATTTCATTTCCTACCCTTACCTGAATATTCCTATTTCCCATAAAATCCTCTATCCACTTGAAAATTCTTCCTCCTATATTCATCATTTTTAGTTTTATCAGAAGACCCTCTTTCCACATCATGTCATATGCTTTTTCAACATCAAGAAATACCGCTATAACTGATTCTTTATTTATCTGTGCTTTTCTAATTTCATTTTCCAGACACACAACAGGATCCATTGTTCCTTTTCCTTTTCTAAATCCACTCTGGTATTTTGTTATTAGTCCTCTCTTTTCTACAGAATATGTTAACCTTTCTGTGGCCATCCTTTCCATAGGCAACAGGGGTTCGTTCAATGCCTTGTAAGGTTCAGTGGCAAGAGAGAGAGAGAAAGAAAGAAAGAGGTCAACTTTAACTAACACTTTTTTGAGTGCATGTAGAATATACTGTATTATGCAACTTGGCCTAAAATAAATACATTACAATTGTATATTTAATATAAATAAAGAATGCATAAGATGTAATCTTAAATGTATCCTGCATAGTCATTCTTATTGTACTTTTTTTTTGTTTTTGTTTTTGCTTTTCTTTAGTTTTATTAAATCAGTTCAACTTTCCACTAACTGTGCGCTGTTGAGGTTTTAACGCACAATATTGATGTCATAAGGTTATGTCTTTAAACCAAAATATTATACAGTTTATACTGAAAAACACAGAGAAGACAACCCAATTTGTTGATTTTAGTTGTTAATAAAACATAAAATCTCAAATAGACTGCCTCTTGTTGCTTTTGCATTTTAACCCTCCTATTGTCCAAGGGTCATTTTTGACCCGGGACAGGTAAAGAATACGTTATAAATACAGCATACTTTGTGGTAATGGAACCAAAAGTTGTGATTTTGTCAAGACCATTAGAACAAAAACAAAAAATGTGGCCCGTATGGGAAGAACCAGTTTTGGCCTTTCACCTTCTGACATTGTGGATTTTTTTGCAGCTTTAAATATTATTATTATTTTGTACATCCATGAATTAAATTTGATCTAAAAATATGGGCCTCTAGCCCCGTACTGTTCTAGCTCCACCACCTGCTCCACTCATTACTACATCTTTCCCACAAATTGCAGACTATCCTCTCAAACAGGGTTTGTGCACACATGCAGAAAGATTATTTTATACCATTTTTAACAGGTAATATGTTAGTAAATAATTATTCTAATAGGATTTTAGATTATAGGGTACATACAATGGGGCCAAAAGCCCCCATTATGGTAAAATACCTATTGGATGTTAGTTTTTCCAAAATCGCTAGATGGCAGAAAAAACCCACTACAGCACTTACCCAAAGCCCAGAAACACTGCAAAAAATTGTTTGACATAAGTGGAAAGAAGAGGATTTGTAGCAATGGAAGTGCACAAAAAAAAAAAAAAAAAAAAAAAGGCAGAATAAATCAGTTGTTGTGCCATAGCTGGGATATTATAAAATGGCTAAAGTGATTGAAAAAAAAAAAAAAAATCTTTATACAAGACACCCTTTACTAATGTTTGCTAAGTTTTTTTTTCTTTCTTAAAATTAATGTTGCTCCCTTAATATTAAAAATATACTGTTATATATATATATATATATATATATAATTATTTTTATATTTTTTTCCAATAATTATACACTTTTGGACCACAATAAAATCAGATTTTCGTTAATGGAGGTCTTTAGCATTGTTGTACACTTATCAAGAATTTATGCAGTTTGAATGGTTTTCAATGCAGGTCAAAAATGACCCGAAGAAAGGATAAAAGAAGGGTGTAGTTTCTTAAGACAATAAGAGGGTAAACTGAGAAACTACATAGAATATTTATGCTTTTAAATACATATGACACAAGACCATTAAAAATTAACAAGGCAAAAACAATTTACATGTTAAATGCCATTTACACTTTCACTTACACTTCATTATTCATCCACAGTGACTTACAAATGATTCTGTTTCACAAAATGTTGAAAATCGTTCCATCATACTCAGATTAGAGAAACCAGGTGAGTAGGCAACAGGTCTCAAGAACTCATGAAGGGAAATGAGTTGGCGGTATAGGCACAATTTCAGAATATACAGAGGAAGAGATTGTCAGTGGTGTGCATGCACACAGAAGGCAAAAATGAAAGAGCAACTTTATGTGTCAAAAGGAAATGTATCATGTTCAGAGGCACACAGCATCCTGTTATACAGTATGAGCCTATTAAGTTCACATGAGGGCAATTATGCTTGTCATTATCTACATTAGTATCAGCATTGGGCAAAATCCAGAATAAAAAGAAAAAAATGGCTTCCATTCAATTCATGAGTTGGAATTTGAATTTAATTCGCCATCCGGCACACGATGCTGAAATGGAATTTGAATTGAAATGGCAGGAAGAGGAATTTACTGAAGTCCAATTCAAAGAAATTCAACACAGGTAAATGTATTCTAGGAAATGAAATATTCCACCATGGTCCATAAAATAAACTCAGCATAAATAGAAACGTCCTCTCACTTTCAACTGCTTTTATTTCCAGCAAACTTAACATGTGTAAATATCTCTATGATCATAAAGACATTCAACAACTTCAACATAAACTGAACAAGTTTCACAGACATGTGACAAACAGAAATGGAATAATGAGTCCCTGAACGGGGGGGAGAAATCGATCCTGCTCCAGAGTACAGGCCTCGCTGTAACGTTCATTCCTTCGACGATAAACGGGAGTCTAACCATCACCCCTGGTGAGACAAAACCGCGACTCTTCAGTGAAGAGGACTTTTCGCCAGTCATGTCTCGTCCAGCAAAGGAGGGTTTGTGCCCATAGGTGACGTTGTTGCCGGCGATGTCTGGTAAGGACCTACCTTACAACAGGCCTATGAGCCCTAAGTCCAGCCTCTCTCAGCCTATTGCAGATAGTCTGAGCACTGATGGAGGGATTGTGCATTCCTGGTGTAACTCAGTTACAGTAACAGTTGTTGTGGCCATCCTGTATCTGTCCCACAGGTGTGATGTTCGGATGTACC
This sequence comes from Myxocyprinus asiaticus, assembly GCF_019703515.2. Lineage (NCBI taxonomy): Eukaryota > Metazoa > Chordata > Actinopteri > Cypriniformes > Catostomidae > Myxocyprinus > Myxocyprinus asiaticus. The sequence continues at coordinate 20,183,400 of NC_059392.1, read as the reverse complement.
AATCCTGTGCAGGTGTTGTTACACGTGGTCTGCCACTGCGAGGATGATCAGCTGTCCTTCCTATCTCCCTGTAGTACTGTCTTAGGCATCTCACATTACGGACATTGGAGTTTATTGCCCTGGCCACATCTGCAGTCCTCATGCCTCCCTGCAGCATGCCTATGGCACGTTCATACAGGTGAGCAGCCACCCTAGGCATTCTGGTGTTTTTCAGAGTCAGTAGAATGGTCTCTTTAGTGTCCTAAGTTATTTTAACTGTGACCTTAATTGCCTACTGTCTGTAAACTGTTAGTGTCTTAACGACCATTCCACAGGTGCATGTGCATTAATTGTTTATGGTTCATTGAACAAGCATGGAAAACATTGTTTAAACCCTTTCCAATAAAGATCTGTAGAGTTTATTTGGATTTTACAAAATTATATTTAAAATACAGTATCCTGAAAAAGGGATGTTTCTTTTTTTGCTGAGTTTTAAGTTAATTTACCTAATTAAAAATGTTACAAATTTCAAACATTGGCATTTCTGTAAGGATTACCCTGGTGACCACTAGGGGTCGCTATATATGTTTATTGTTCGCTTATTATGGGTTTTGCCTTTTGTTCATTGGATCTTGTGTTTATTAGTGTCAGGTGTCCCTTGTTTGCTCATTAGTCTCTGTATATTTAATCCCTGTGTTTTCCTCTGTTCTTGGTCAATTTTTGCTCTTCATGGATGTTTGTAGTGTGAGTTTTAGTTCTAGTTTTTTTTTGTTTTTTTTTTTTTGTTTGTTTGTTTGTTTTTTGTCTCGCCTGAGCATTGCTTTGTGTTGCACTTTACCTTTTCTTTAATAAACCACGTTTGGATCCACACCCTTGCTCTCTTAGACTCCACTGCGTTACAGAATAACTGACCCCACTATGGATCTGGCGGCTTTGCAACAGTTGTCTCTCAGACAAGGAGGCGGTGCCATCGAGCAGTATACAGAGCAGTTCTGCAGTCTCGCCCAGGTTCTCAGTTAGGGAGATATTGCGCTCAAGGACTGCTATTGTTTTGGACTCAACGAGCCTGTGAAATCCTGTCTGCCAGGAGGCAGATGTGAACTTTCCTTGGTTGAATTCATTGACTATGCTTTGTAGCTCACATTCTCCTCCTACACTGTGGGGTATGGCAGCAACCCCACTGCAGCACCCAGCTCTCTTTCACTGGAGGCCGTTCCCCTGTCACTGACAGCGTCCACGGCCACAGAGGCCGTTCCCCTGTCGCTGCCAGCGTCCATGGCCACGGAGGCAGATCCCCTACTGCTGTCAGTGTCCATGTACACGGCCACGAAGACCGTTCCCCAGGCGTTGCCATCGTTCATGGCCACGGAGGCCGTTCCCCAGGTGCTACCAGCGCTCCCGACCACTGTGGCCATCTACGAGCCTGTCCAGTTCCCTGATGCTGTCGATGAGCCTGTCCACTCCCCAGAGGCCCCTGCTTAGCCTGCTGACCCCTGTCCAGTGGCCGCCACCCACATCCAGTCTGATCCCTGTCCAGCGGCTGCCCACGTCCAGTCTGACCACTGCCCTATGGCTGCCCAGGTCCAGTCTGACCACTGCCCAATGGCCTCCCAAATCCAGTAAGACCACTGTCCAGCGACCGCCCTTGTTTGGTCTGACCCCAGTCCAGCAGCCGCTCCTTTCCTGAGGCCTCCTCCCAGGCCGCCAGACCCTGCCACTTTCCTGAGGCCTCCTCCCAGGCCGCCAGACCCCACCTCTTTCCTGAGGCCTCTACCCAAACCGCGGACTTCACTCTCTTCCTAGTGCCACCTCCCTGGCCTCCGAACCCTGCTCCCTTCCTGAAGCCATTCCCCTGGTCACTAGCTCCACCCTGGTCCCCTAGTCCACACTGGTCTCTGGGTCCTCTGCTGGCTCTGCCCTGGCCTCCTGTTCCAAGCTAGTCTCCAGGCCCTCCGCCCGATCCCACTTGTTTGCCGGGTCCACTTTGCCCTTTTACGACCACTCCTAATTCCCTAGGACTCTCAGTCACTCTTGCTCTTCTCCCGTGCCCTCCTGAACTGCCAGCTCCATAATCTCCTGCTCCTCCCATGAACTATTTTAGTTTATTATGTGTTAATGTTTTGAACACCTGCTACTCTGCTCATGTTTGTTAAACAAGCTTTAATATGTAGGAATATGTAATGTAGGAACATTGACTCATTTATGGATATTATTTAGTAAAAGTGAATGTTTATCACTTTTGTATATCTTCCTGGGTGCCGACATGTTTGTGTGACGCTGCTTTCCTGCAGCCAGCACTCATGTACTGTATGTGCGAGTATGCTAGAAGAGCGCTGAGATTTTGCAAACTGTGTGTTGATCCATTAATATATAGATGTGCTCAAAGAATTTGCAAAGTTTAAGTCACGAGCTAGGACATTTGCGATTTTTGCAAAACTCCTATATTACAAGACTGGCATGAAACTTCCAAATTTTGGAAAATGTAGGAACCATTTTTTTCTCAGTCGCCTATTTGCAAAAATAGCCTATTTAGAAAAATCAATAATAGGCTTTAAAAACTGTCAGTTGTACACAATGTGCGTCAATATATTGACCCGAAAGGGACAAGATAGTGTTTTAAAAAATCAAGTTGAAGTACATAATGATAATGCAATTTCTGATCTTGCCTTGTTTCCTCTTAATTCCCTGTCCTGGTCCTTTTGTGTTTCCCCCTGTCTCGTGTCTTGACCCCACCCTCGTTTGCCTTGTTATCTGTTCATTTGCCCCACCTACCCTCCTCGCTTGCCTCTTGATTTCTCCCCCCTTTATATTATCCTTGTGTCTCTTAACTTGTGCTGGAGACTTCCTCGTGGTTACTGTACCTCTTTTCTGTCCTTTGTGTTTCCACATCTGTCTGTTTTAAAATTTTTCATTAGATTCTAGGTCCAGCGCTTTCTGTTTTGTTTTCTAGTTTTCTAGTTTGTTTTGTTTTTTGGCCTCTCATTGGAGTTTTGGTTTGCTGCCCTGTTGGCATCAGTCTGGGCCTTTTTGTTCTGTTTTGCATATTGTTTTTTTATTTATTTTGTAAAAATAAATACTTTAAGAGTTTCTGACAGTTGTCTGCACTTGGATTCAGTATAAAAATCCCTGACACTTTTAGTTTCAGTAGCATTTAAAGATTTACTATATAGATAACAGCTCGCAGATAACATTTAAACTGTTTTATTATCACTTTTGATTATAAATTCCATGGCCCTATATGTATCCACAGAGGTCTGGGCTAAGCCCAAAATATCCACTGACCCTGGAACCGCCCCTGGTTAAAAGAAAAATCTGGCTTTTACACCGTTTCCATTTAATACCTTTTATCATGGTTTAATTATGTTTGATCTGATGTGACCTTAAGTTATGAATTGAATTAACACAATGAACATTGGCATAACCTGAATGAATAATTGCTATTACTATTAATACATAACCTGCTTCGTTGTATAACTCGGCTCATATTAGCCATAGTGGTCAAAACATTTAGTTGAGTATCTGGATGCCCATCTCAGATAGACTGGCTCATTTAATTTTCTGTTTGTGACTGAATCATCTGAAATGACAGTGTCTATGGGTGAAAAACTTTTGGAGAAACATTTTGCTCACTCAGTTGCTGCTGTCACCATTTGACCGTATTAGCACACCACAAAATGGACAGGAAATTTAGAGCTTATAGAACATCTACAATGCATTTAAAGAAAGTGTCAACAGCTCTACGTAAAGATAAAGTAGGTGTTTATTTGACAGATGATTTATTTATTATTTTATTAATTATCTAGTTTATCCCTATGTGTAAGCTTTAATTCATTTTCCTTGTTCATTTGAAATATCTTTCCACTGAGACAATGTACCCCATTATGGTGTTCCGGATTGGTTGGAATTAAAGTGGCAGCCCACCATCCCTGGTGATTTTGATCCATCTAGACACTTTGATATTTGAGAATGCAACCATGAGCGAAATCATTAGTTAATTAAATACTTTCAATTTATAGCCTTAATATATGTGTTTAAATTATAACAAGACATCAGAATAAGACAGTTAACAGTATTTCCATTTTTCCTTTGCCATACTTCTAGCGATGTTGGTCTTCATTTGATTGCTGTGTTTGTTTCTCTCACTTGTAATCTGTAAACTAAGGTTCATGAAGCCATAATTAGACCATGTGGCTGATTGGCCTGGGACTGAGCGTTATACACTTCTTTTTTCTTTTCTTTTTCCCCCCCTTTTTACCCAATTTGGAATGCCCAATTCCCAATGCGCTTTTAAGTCCTCGTGGTCACGTAGTGATTCGCCTCAATCCGGGTGGTGGAGGACGAATCCCAGCTGCCTCCGTGTCTGAGACTGCCAATTTTTGTACCGCTAAAATAACTGGAAGTGATCTATACTGGAAGCGATGTGCATTCAAGGTTTCAAATGGCTGTGCCCTAGTTGCGTTGAAAAATAAGGTGTATTAAGCTGTATTTAGCGCCTGATTAAAAGACAAACAAAATCGTTTTATGATGCATATCACTTTTGTAAATACAACAATTAATGTCATTTAAATGTCACCTATCATATTATGTCATCAAAGCTATAATACGTCAAATTTTACATTTATAGTTTTTGTTTTTGCAGTTATCCTGCTTTGTTAACATGCCGCTAGCTAATTATTCTGCTAACTTAGCATTCCACTTGCTGTTTAGGCTGCTAGCTTAGCATTTACTCTAAGCAAGTTACAACACTAAGAGGAGAATTTACTAAGAATGAATTGCGCACTGTAAAAGCGACGGTTATTTGCACACGCTGTCTGCGCTGGTTTAGCGTGCTATTTGCACAAGCAATTCCGATCTTGCAGGCCAATTCTTAGTGCTGTATAGCAGAGGGTGCAGCAGACCACCGTTATCTGACACACTTTGGCAGGACTGAACAGCATCACTGATGATGTAGTCACCTGAATCTTCTCTTTAACATGCCGAAAGTGTGCTTGACTACACTGTGCGCATCTGGATAAATGCCAGGTTATAACACTCTTCTCCATCATTTGATCACTATTTGATACTGTTGATATGACTGATAGAAAATATACGCAAACATTTATTTTAAATAAAATTCATTTTTATTCATATCCATTGCTTTAGCTGCCTTCCCATTGCATGGATGCAAGCTGCTCTTAACACCCTCCTCTATCCCCAGCTCTACCTCTTGAATGGCAGCTTTGCCTTTTAGTTTATCTCTACATCTGTCTCATTGTTCTGTGCTCTAAGATTACAATTGATTGCCTGTTGGAATTCTTATCTTCAATGTGTTACTGTGCCTTGCTCATGATTTTTCAACATATTATAGAGTATTTTAAGTTCTATTAAAAGTAATTTATTTTATTATGTAATGAAAGATGTTGCACTGTCAGAATATTTTTAAAAAATTGCAATGTTGAAATATTTCTGCTGGATCTGTTCTGTTACCCCCTGCTCTGTCCATGCATGGCTGCATGGATGGGCAGAGAGTTGCCCAGAACAGAACCATACCGACAACACCAACAGATTGCTTCAATTGTCTAGAAGTGAATAAAGTATTCATTCAAATATTCAAGTGAAGTATTCATTTGATGGAAGTGGTCCTGGCTGAATTTACATTCTTTCATTTGGACGTTTGTTTAATGAAAGCCTGTCTGAGGAATGCCACAGCTAAGCCCAAAGTATTTTTATTCATTCCACCAGACATACTTGGAAAAAAACAGTAAACAAAACTGGTTGATTGAAATAATCAAGTTTCTGCCCATTAACATGTGAAGCAGTAATGTTTTGCACTGTATACAGAAACATACTATAAGAAAAAAATATATCAGAAACAATCATTCTCAAACAATTTTTCTAAAAACAAGAAGTTGCAAAACTCTTCCTTTAAGATCAAGTAATGTCAGATCTAACAGATCTAAATTGTTTCTGGCAGATAACATCCAGAGCTATTCTTTCGGTCAGGCTATATGAAAGATATATATGAACAATATTTCATCCAGTGATGGCCAGAGTGAATAATCGTTGCCCTTTGATATTGATTTGGGTGGAATTAAATGGAAAACTATGCAAGTTGCACTCTGTGGCACTGCAGAATTTTGATGGCGAGTGTTGGAGGTGTGTGCGAACCTTTATAGAAAATAATTGTTACAAATTTTAGAAAGTCGTCCATGTCGTCTGCCAGACGCGTCCAATGTGCGACCCCATTTAATTTACACTGCCGCTCACACTTTGCCAAAGTTGTGTTTGAAAAGACAAAAACTATTGTGCAATGAGCAGCCCTATTTATATCTGAAGAAAATCCCGATATATATTGATAAACTTAAAGACATTCTTCCAATTATTTATAACAAGATCAATGGAAACATGGGTAAATGCTTCACGGTGCAACTCCATAACCCCCATTATATTTTTAAATGGAACCATTTCTACATTCCTAACCACTTTTGCTCAATTCAGTGATGAATGCATTATTACCATATGCCCTAGTTTTAATGTGGCTTTCCATTAGATTTGTTCTTTAAAAGCTTTTGAAGCAGTTACATTCAAAGAGCTATCTAGACATCAAGGCAAAGGGGAACAAAAAAAGAAAATTTTGATAATTGTTTTTCCTGGTTTTTATGGTGTCCATCCTGTTTGAATCTTTGCCCATGCTGTTGCTGAATTCTCCATTCATCTTAAGTCAATGAGCTTGTATATAAAAGTAGAAGCTTCTTAATTAGCCTGAGGGCTCTAAGACATGAAATTGATGTAAATGTTTCTAAGAACTGCTATGCTATTTTCTTGGCAAATCTTTTTGTAAAGAAATGAAAAATGCATAATCATTGAGCATATTTTTGAACCCACAGCTATAACTGCCCTTGAGGCATCCAACAAGAAAAGAAAAAAAAACAATAAAGTTTGCTACATGCCACCATGTGGGAGATTACAAGAGAACCTATTACCTAAAGTAAACAAAAACAGCAATGCCACACAAACCTTATTCACATCAAAGCTACCAAGAGAGGTCTGTGGAAGACTATAATTGGCAGATAAGTGTGTCATCTCCTTCTTTTATTATTAAGTGCTTTTGAAGGCTGGGAAATGAAGTGGTTCACTGGCAACATTTTCTTTCCCAGTTTAATTTCTGAACGTCACAAAGGATCCTTTGAAATAAAGTAGTTATCATTCTTGCCCAGAGCATGGCAGTTTGCTTTTATTCTTCAGTGTAGTGTTTCTCAACTGGTGGGTTGTAAACTGGAAATGAGTCACAGGTCTGTTCTGTTGGGGTTTCTCTCATATAGCCAGACCTTTGACTGAAGGTGCTTGGTTCGATTGCTTGTTCCAAAACCAAGTTAAGTTCCTCCCTCTCTATGTCCCCACAGGTTTCTGTTTACATCTCACTTTAACGGAATAGGACAGACTGTGTTCATATCCGCAGCGAACTGTACCAGAGTTCAAATAAACCCCAGACCACCTTTTCAAAGCGGATTTGGGTGATTTTTTTCACAGGTTTTGGAAACTTGCACACCCGAGTTCGGAGAACAGCATTCACATCAACTAACAGGGTTCTCATTATCATGGAAATATCAAGAAATTTTAAAACTGTGATTTCCAGGCCAGGAATAGTCATGGTAACTGATAAAATCTAAAAGTCATGGCAATTTCTACAGTAAAAAATGCTATGTAAATTTTGTTTTTTTTTTTTTTTTAAATAATAACTTGGCAAAAATGACATTAATCACAATTAGTGTCACTGTCGAAATTAATGTGAATGCAGTAATATTGACTGAATTTCAACAGAAAAACCCATCGCAAAGTACATTTTCATGTTTTTTATTAAATATGCTTAATGCTGTAGATTCAAATTTGATACCTTATTGTACATAATTTAATGAGGTTACCCATGATTGCAGATGCTAAAAAAATAAGTGATTTTTATTTATAATTTGTGCGAGGATTTACATGGGCTATGTTTTGTCTTTACTGTTACAGATTTTGATGGAACAACCAATAACAGCCCTCAAATGTACTTCCTGAAGCAACAGTGTCCTTTTAGGGGGGTTTAATAGGCCACTGAGCTGTTACCTATTAAAGGGATAGTTCTCCACAAAATGAAAATTCGGTCATAATAAAGCAAGCATCTAGGCATTAGACTGTTGTAAACTTGCACATTAGGATCGGTTGTCGTTACTGAGAATTACAGACCAATTTAAGCGTCTCTGGTTCGCCATTGCCATTTGATCCCTTACAAAAAATATTTCTTGAATTCTAAAATTTGCCGCAAATTTGTTACTATTTTCACCCAATATTTTAGTTGGAAGAAAGCGACATCAAGGGAATGCCATGACATGGTGCAGAGGGAGATACGGGCAACAGAGGAAGAGGAGAGACATTTCAGCGCAGTAGCTAAGAGACAACAGGGCAGCTGGACACGTTGAGAGGATGTGGGACAGAGGTCCCTGAAATGACAGGAGATATGGAGTATGGAAGAACACTGGACAAAGTTTCTTCCCTGCTCCATCTATGATGTTCTGCCTTCACCAACCAACCTTCATTGGTGGGTACTAGCAGAGAGCCCTGGATGTACTCTGTGTGGAAGACCAGCTAGCTTGGAGCACATCCTTTCTTCCTGCAAAGCTGGCCTAACAGAAGGGAGGTTCCGGTGGAAGCACGATCAGGTGTTAGCCCAGTTGGCAGATGAATTGAAAAAGCAGGCAAAGAGGAGGACAAAATGAAAGCAAAAAGTGACTGGTCCCCATTTTATTAACTTCCTCAGGCCAGGAGAGAAGCAAGTCGTTCTGCCCAAAGCAATTAATTGGGAGATACAGGCAGACCTCAGATGGCAGCTCAAATTTCCTGAGGAGATTACAAGCACAAACCTTCGGCTAGATATCGTCCTCTGGTCATGTGGCCCAAACAGGTAATCCTCATTGAGCTTACAGTACCCTGGGAAGAGAGGACTGAAGAGGAACACAAACAAAAGTTGCAGAAGTATCAGTCTATCATCCTGGAGAGCCAGCAGAGGGGATGGAAGCCCTGGAACATACCAGTAGAGTTTGGTTGCAGGGGCTTTCCAGGAAAATCACTCTGGAGTGCTTTAGGGTTACTTGGCGTCAAAGGTGTACTACAGAAGAGGCTAAATACAATGATGTAAGCATAGGTTTTCACGATTACATTATCGCAGAAGCTGTAATTGTAATCACAATTAATTTTTTGATTAATTGTGGAGTCCTATGCATGAGAGATGCTTGTTCACATGAGACCTTGTGCTGTTCTTGCTTACACAAGGTTTAAGTTCGAGCCATTGTGAACCAATTTCTCTCATGCAATCATGCACGTGCATACGAAAGCTATGGCGGAAGTCAAGATTTTCACTGTAAAATGTAAAATAACTGTAAAATAATTGCATTTGTTAAATGTTTCTCACAAAATCATATGCCTTTGAAAGACTTGCAATATGACTTCAGAAGAAAAATGTCATACCGGTTTGAAATGACATTTCATTTTTAATTATTACAATTCATTTTCAAAAGATACAATTCTGAGCACAGGTCACAAAAACATAATCTATGCAAAGCAAACTTTGCTTACAGGAAGTATACACAACAATTGCTTTATAAAAACATCTGCTAAACGACACTATAAAAAACTGTATGATTCCTAATATATAAAATTCTATATTTTCTGACTTACCTTTTGATTGTAATTTAGGTTGATGGATTCATATTGACGTGTTCTTTCTGGATTCATAATTCATTAGGTTGGGAAAATCTCTATGGGTTTCATGACGGGATAACAGACACAGATTCATTTATGCATTAAGCCAATGCCTGTTAATTATGTATTTCCATCTGTTCCGTTTAGAGTTACTAGCCATGGACAATAAATCATTCTGTAGATGCCAACATTTTCCAAGTATCCATATCAGACATATGAGATTGTAATGAGTCTGTAATCCCATTTCAAACTCCCGGTGAAGGTGACATTTACAAACCCAAAGACTTGATTCCACCGCATGTATTAAGCATAAAAAATTACGATTGTTTTACCCATGAACTTATTTTTTTTTATTGTTGCATAGATTGTGCCTTTTAAAAGTATTGTATAGTTTCAATAGGATCATAAATTGTATCACTGATAAGCAGTGTTGGGTAAGTTACTCTAAAAAAATAATAATTACTAACTACTAATTACATCTCCTACAGTGTAATTAGATTGCTGAACTAATTACTCTATCTGAAAAGTAACTGCATTACTTATTACTTTCTAAAACCCTTATCAACCTCGACCAGATGAAAAATACAAGGATAGACATGAAACTGTTCTTTTAATTCTTTCAAATAAATCATGCATGAACTGGTCAAAGAATTTAAGGTTGCAGCATTAAATTAGAAAACATATATTTTAACATTTAGACATAACATTTCGATTTTAAAATCACTATTGTTTTATATAGAATTGTTCTATAGTCTATAAAGTATTTAACACAATTACATCAAAAGTAACTGTAATTAAATTACTGAAAAATTAAGAGTAATCCCTTTAATGTTTCAATGAAAAAGTAATTTAAAAAAATTTTTTTTCATTATATTTATTTATCACACATTATATGTTTTTGCACATATATAGTGAAATTCTTTTTTCCCACATATCCCAGCTAAGCTGGGGTCAGAGTGCAGGGTCAGCCATGATACAGCACCCCTAGAGCAGTTAGGGTCAAGGGCCTTGCTCAAGGGCCCAACAGTGGCATCTTGGCAGTGCTGGGGCTTGAACCCCCAACCTTCTGATCAATAACCCACAGCCTTAACCGCTGAGCCACCACTGCCCTTACTACATTTAATTACAGTAATTAATGACTTAGTAATGCATTAAACCCAACACTGCTTATAAGTTGTATACCTACACTCTAAAAAATGCTGGGTTAAATACAACCCAATTTTCCAACCAGCACTGGTTTAATATCGCACCAACCTTGCATTGGGTTAAATTAACCCAGCTGTTTTGGTTACAAAGACCACCAAACCCTGCATGCTGGGTTGCACCAACCCAAAAACTTGGGTTACAGAAAACAACCCAGCATTGGGTCATTGTGTCAGCGCAAATGTTAGGTTAATACAAACCAGTGTTGGGTTACATTAACCCAGCAAATGGGTTATTTATTCAACCCAAATTCTGGTTCACTTTTACAGGAATGCTGGGTTAATTTTATCTAATAAGTGGGTTGATATTTTCGGTTGTTTTATCCTTTAATGTTTTTAAATAAACCACACAATAAATTAATTTGATCCCTCTTTTATTTTGGATTCATATTAATACACACAATAAGTGCATTTAAACTTATTTTACAAAAGTTTTAATAAGGAGCTTGTAGAACATTAACGTACAATGTATTATTAATTTTACTAAATTAGGCATTAAAAACTCTGGTTCCAGTGGTCTCCGAGCTCCCTTCAATGGAGACCACTTTCTCCCCAGCCTCGGTGGTCCTGGGGATCCCCATAAAGCCTCCCATGACTCCGCCTTCCGAGCCTCCCACAGCAGTGCTCACAGCCGTCCGGAAAAGGAGGAGAAGGGCTCCTACTCCCCAGTCGCTGCCAGCGCTCATGGCCACAGAGGTCATCCCCCTGTCACAGCCTGTGTTCATGGCCATGGAGACCATTCCCCTGTCACTGCCTGTGCTCACGACCATGGAGGCTGTTCCCTAGTCGCTGCCAGTGCTTACGGCCATGGAGGTCGTTCCCCTGTCACTGCCAGTGTTCACGGCCACGAAGCCCGTTCCCCTGTCACTGCCAGTGTTCCCGGCCACAGAGACCGTTCCCCTGTCACTGCCAGTGTCCACGGCCACGGAGGCCGTTTCCCAGTCGCTGCCAGCACTCCTGACCATGGCAACTCTGCCCTGTCACAGTTTGAACCCCTTTTTGACATCTTTCTGTGTCCAAGGACTCTTATGTTGAAATGTATTTTGGTCTTCCTCGTCAAGCCTGTGTTCCTGATTTCATCCCTCATTGTTTCCAGTTGTTTCTCATTTAGTCATTAGTCTTCGTGTGTGTGTATATAGCCCTCATGTTTCCCTTAGTCTTTGTCAGTTCTTGTTTGTTTGTTAGTATGTTAGTTGATGTACGTTACATACAAAGTTAGCCAGCAAACTGCTGTTGCGTATTGTTTCCTTTTGTGCCAATGTTTGATTTTTATCATTGTTCCTCCATCTTCTGAGTTTAATAAATATAAAAAGTTATGCGTTTGGATCCATGCCTCTCGCCTTGTGCTTCCAAACAGCGTAACAAATCACATCCACATAATATAATAGACAAAATACCGCCTGGAAAAACATCATATATATGCAAAACACTCAAAGTTAATGGATATGCACTATTCACACAATTGGTACACATTAAACAAATTTGTTAAAAAAAAAAAAAAAGAAAGAAAAAACACAGGATATATCTGGATTAAACAATGAACATTCAAAGCAGCGACAATGGAGTGTTTTGCATATAGAGTATATGATGTGTTACGGCCCTAGGTATTAGTGCTGTTTTGTCCACCAGATGGCATTGTCTCTTTTCCAGGGTGGAGTCCAGGAACAGGTGCAATTAGTGATGAGTCCTGGATGAGAAGCTTCTAAAAAGGCCCTTCTCCCCAGAGTGTTTGCCTCCCCTCACAATCACCTTGAGTTGTTTGCTTTGGTTTTCCCTGATTTATTGTTCTTTATTTTTCTTTTCATTTCTTTATCTTGCTACATATTTTTAATGTTACATTGACTTTAAAATAAATATTTTTTGTTAATCAAAAATCTTATCCATGTGTGGCCTCCCCTTCATGTTACTCTGCCTTGAGCCGGGTGGTTTCTAGCATATGGGGGCTCGTAGTCCGAGATTGTAGCTGGGATCAGATCAGTAATATCCTTGGGAATATGTTTCACAACACATTGTGTTATTGTTGTTTTGAAATATTTGGTGGGCCTGTTTACTAATTGGCAAGTCAGTCATTTAATGGTATTTAATTGATTGTCAATTAGGCCTATTTAGTGTATGGGGGAGTGCTACGTGGATTTTGGTAATGTGATTATGAGAAAATAATATTTTTATTAACTTTAAGAATTGGGTTAGAGTTAAAAATATTTTCTCCTTTTCATTTTGGAATTTTTCCTGATGCTGGAGATGGGATCGTCCTGAGGTCAAAGTTCTATTACTTTGATGGGGTTGAGCATTTCTGCACATGATCCATTAAGGTGAGTGCGAGATTGTCCTACGTTTGTTGGAGAAAAGTTTAAGTATGGTTTAGACTGGGGGTACATGTGACACCATGCGAGAAGCAGATGTGTGAGCGACTAGCGCTGCGCACTTTGCTAGATTTGTAATTATTTTTATGTTATAATCCGGTGAGATTCGATACACCCAGTTACATATTTGCCTCACAAAATTTGTGCAGAAGCACTGGACTTGAGCAATCTGATGGCAAAATTGTCGTGGGGGTTCTCGTAGGCGTACATGGACCTTTTGAGTTTAAAGGGATTGGCGCTGTCGTGTGCGGGGTTAATGCACACGTTTTTCTTTTTTCTGTTTGTGTTGTTTGGGGGGAAGTTCGGGGTTTTATTGTTGCTCTATTGGGGAATGTGGTCTTCATAATCTTGTTTTTGACACACAGTTTATATTTTCTATTATATCAATATGTCAGTTGTTAATATGAGTGGATTATCTCTCTCCACATGGAATGTGAATGGGTTGGGGAACCCCATAAAAAGAAGGAAGGTTATTTCTTTTCTTAAGCATAAGAAATATGATATAGTGTTTCTTCAAGAAACGCATCTTTCCCCTCAAGAAGAAAATTTGGGAAGATATGGGGTGGACATGTTTTCTTTAGTGCTGGCTCAAGTAAGAGTAGGGGAGTCATTATACTGATAAATAAACATCTACAATTCAAATGTCTCAAACTGAGTAAAGATAAATTAGGAAGAGTCATTATTGTTTTAGGAGAAATTCAGGGGCAAAGATTGATTTTGTCTAATATTTACACACCTAAAGCTGATGATCAAGGCTTTTTTATAGATCTTGAAGGGATTTTGCAAGCTGCTGGCACCCCTCATGATATAATATTGGGAGGAGACTTAATCTTTTGATGGACTCAGTCCTTAATCATAGTGAAGCAAAAGTTTTTAAGCCCCCTAGAGCAACACTGACGCTTCACAGGATGTGTAAAATTCTTGGTCTTACAGATATTTGGAGACTTTTGAACCCATCTGGTAGGGACTATACTTTTTTTCATCAGTCCATAAGATTTATTCTAGAATAGATTTTTTATTTATTTTTTTATTTATATATATATATATATATATATATATATATATATATATATATATATATATATATATATATTTAAGTCTCTCATTTCATCTGTTGTTGATTGCTCAGTTGGAAACATCTTATTCTCAGATCACGCCCTGGTGAGTTTAGAAGTGTTGCCAGGTACAGAGAGAAAGAAATCATATAGTTGGCGCTTTAATGTATCTCTTTTGCAAAATCCTGATTTTCAACAAATGTTAAAGACTGAAATCAGTGTTTATATGGAGACCAACTGGTCCTCAGTATCCTCTGTGGGCGTGGCTTGGGAGGCACTTAAGGAGTTTCTTAGAGGTCGGATCATACAGTATGTCTCATTCACCAAAAAATCCAAAGCACGAGAACTCGTGGAGTTGGAAGGGAATATTAAAAGTGCAGAGGCAGAGCTGAAGCGCCAAATGTCGTCTGATGGCCTCAGAGAATTGACCTGTTTGAAATACAGATATAATAATATTTTGTCACAGAAAGTGGAGTTTTGGTTATTCAGGGCAAGACAGTCATACTTTGAGTCAGGGGACAAAGCAGGGAAGCTTTTGGCTAGATATATAAAGCAGAGAGAGTCTTTTTCTACCATTCTCTCAGTGAAATCTGCTGGTGGTGAAATATTTACCTCGGCCATTGATATTAATAATGCTTTTAAAGAATTCTATCTTGATCTTTATAGTTCCACATCTTCGTCTACTGATGAAGATATTAGAAATTTTGTAGAACCATTAGAACTCCCAAAACTGACGACTGGGCAAAATTTTTTTCTTAATTCTGAGATAACCTTGGAGGAGCTTGGCGATGTAATTAAGGCCCTGCCTACTGGCAAGGCTCCGAGGCCAGATGGCTTTGCCGCTGAATTTTTTAGATCTTTTACTACAGAATTGGCTCCACTTTTGTTAGAAGTTTATAGGGAATCATTAAAGAATGGAAAGTTTCTGCCAACCATGACACAAGCCCGGATCAGTCTGATTCTTAAAAAGGACAAAGATCCAAGCGAGTGTAAAAGTTACCGTCCAATTTCCCTGATCCAGTTAGATGTAAAAATGTTGGCAAAAATTCTGGCTAACTGATTAAGTTATGACATCTCTTATACATATAGATCAGGTGGAGTTTATTAGGGGCCGCAGCTCTTCTAACAACATTAGGCATTTCATTAATATCATGTGGTCAGTGGCGAATGATCAGACTCCGGTCGCTGCCATCTCACTTGACGCCGAAAAGGCATTTGATATGGTAGAATGGGATTATCTTTTTAAGATTTTGGAAATATATGGGTTTGGAAATACTTTTATTGGATGGATTATGTTACTTTATAGACACCCTGTAGTGGCGGTACAAACAAATGGATTCATTTCAGATTATTTTACTCTGGATAGGGGCACTTGGCAGGGTTGCCCTCTTTCCCCATTATTGTTCTGTCTTGCCCTGGAACCATTAGCAGCTGCGATAAGAAAGGAGGATGATTTTCCAGGGGTGACAGCAGGAGGTGTTGCGAATAAGCTTTTATTTTACGCAGATGATATTTTATTATTCGTTTCCGACCCCACTAGATCTATGCCTAGCCTCCACAGAATTATCAATTCCTTTTCTACATTTTCGGGATACAGAGTTAATTGGTCTAAATCCGAAGCTTTAACTCTGACTGCGTACTGCCCAGGAACAGCTTTTCAACCGGGCGCCTTTCAATGCCCCAAACAGGGCATTAATTATTTGGGCATTTTATTCCCAGCAAATTTATGTGCTTTAGTCAGAGTTCATTTTGATCCTTTAATAAAAAACATTTCGAGCAATGTGGGTAGGTGGGCTTCATTACATTTATCGATGATTGGGAAGGTTAATGTTATTAAAATGAATTGTATTCCAAAATTCAACTACCTACTACAATCTCTCCTTGTAGATGTACCCCTCTCTTACTTCAAGCAATTTGATAGCATAGCGAAGTCCTACATTTGGAATGGTCAGCATCCTAGATTACATTTTAATAAGTTACATAGGCCAATTGACAAAGGTGGGCTAGGCCTACCCAAGATTTTGTTTTATTATTATGCATTCAGTCTCAGACCTTTGGCTCATTGGTTGCTTCCACCTGAGAGAGCCCCTCCCTGGTTTTGTATTGAAAAGGAAGTTCTTGACCCTATCTCGCCACTGCAGAGCCCTTCTATCAAATTAATTGGAGATGTTAAGTCACACCCCATTATCTCGCATTTACACTTGATATGGACAAAGGCGTCCAGAGTGTTTAACTTGGATATTTATTTAAACGTAGCCTCGAGCATATGGCTGAACCCTAAACTATGTATTAATAAGTCCCCTTTCTGTTGGTCAGATTGTATTGTGAGGGGAGTTAATACACTTGGTGACCTATATGAGAGTGGAGTATTGAGATCTTTTGAAAATTTTATTCAACATTTTGGGATTCCCAGATCTCAATTTTATGTAAGTATTTACAGCTGCGCCACCTGCTCTGCACTGTTTTTGGGAGTAGCATGCACCCCCCAGATACTCTGGGAGTGGTTATTGCTGCTTTTGGGAAGGGTCATGATGCATCAGTGTATTACTCCCTGCTAATTCAGAGTCTGGGGGATGGAGCTTTAAATTCTCTCAAAAGATTATAGGAGGAAGATTTATATTTGTTATTCGAGGAGGGAGTGTTGGCAAGGATTCTAAAAAATGTCAAGTCTGCATCTAGAGATGCAAGGGTTCGCCTTATGCAATTTAAGATTTTACATAGATTTTTTCTGGATCCCTTCTTAATTGTATAGGCTTGGTCTTAAGGACACACCCATCTGCTGGCGATGCCATTCAGAAGATGGAGACACCACCCATGTTTTTTGGGGGTGTCGTAAGATCCAAGAATTTTGGCTGAAGGTGCAAAGTTTTGTGTGTGATGTGTTGGGCACTTGGGTCTCGTTCTGCCCCAGAGTCTGTATTTTGGGAGATGGGGAGGTCATGGATTTGGAGGATAAGTACATGAAGGATTGGGTTTTGACCAGTGTGATGATTGGTAGGCAGGTTATTTTGAGGAGATGGAGGTCGGATGGAGTACCCTCGTTCCCGGAGTGGTGCGTGGAGATGGGGAGGGTGGCTGCCTTCGAGGAGGGGTCAAGCAGAAGGATGGGAGTTAGGGATTTTTACAATAAGATATGGGGCAATTACTTAGCATTTTTAGGGGAATCTCGAGGAGAGGTGGTGGAGGGAGTAATTTAGAGTTTAGTTTTTTGTTTTTATATTATTATACTTGATTATTGTATTTTTTTTTTTGTGTGTGTGTGTGTGTGTGTCTATAATCTATTGACCACAGGGGTGTTCGTGGGGGGGTCAGGCTGGGGTGGGAGTTTGGTAGGGGTAGGAGATATAGTGGGGGTTTAATGTTTAAAGTGATTGATTAAATATATATATATATATATATATATATATATATATATATATGCTGTTTCTTCTTTGTGTTAATTTATGAATCAATAAAAATGTTAATAACAAAAAAAAGTATGGTTTAGACCACTAGAGCTATGTAAAACCCTATGCTAGGTAGTAGAGCGATTAACTCTGTTTGTTATTTTTGTTTGTTATTTTGGTTTATTGTTTTTGGTGCATCAGACGGGCATCAGTAGACTGATTATCAGTTTAGCTGCATGTGGGCATACCGAAGACTATGGTTGAGATTTTGTTAATTGGTCTATTAGTTTAGATATGGGGCAGGTCCTAAACTTATGTTTTCTTCCAGCATCGTAATGCTGTCTGCACTGCTCCACTGGTCGTGTGCAGTCAAAGGAATTTGGGTAAGTGGGGATCAATAATTTGTTTGATTGGGCTCTTTTCAATTGATTCTAATTGGTAGGAAATTTGGTTGGCTCATTAGAAATTTGGAGTTGTGATTTTTTGTTGCGCCTACAGAGGAAAGACTTGATTGTCTTACAAAGGATCAGCTGTGGTGTGTTATTGAACATTACAATTTTGAGGTATCTTTAACTTAAAGAAAAGCTGTTTAAAAGGTTAATATTGACTTTAGATTTGCAGTCTGATGAGGAAAAGCCACCTCAACCCTGCATACTGTTGCAGGTGTTGAAAATGGTGGGTTAACTTTTGAGCAGCAAAAGGAACTCATGAAAATGCGAAGTCAAAAATGTGATTTAGATCACCAGGAATGTGAACTGGATTGCCAATTAGAATAGGTAAGAATTCAAGAACAAGAGCAGGCACATGAACGAAGAATTGAAGAAGCTAAAATGGCACAATAAGCTGAACGTTTGAGTTTGATTGCTGAGGGAAAAATGTCAAGTGGAAGCACTGATTCCTCAGGTCCAGTCATGTTCAAATGTTGGCCGATTATCACTAGTATGTTTAAATTGTTGCCCAAATTTAATTGTAAAGTGTTTTTGAGGGTAAAGCACAAGAGGCATTTATTGCACTGTCAGTAGCAGATAGGGAGGTAGACTGTAAAATATGCTGTTTTAAAAGCATATGGGTTCGTCCTTGAAGCTTACTGAAGGTTTTTTAGGGGTTTGAAAAAGGGGGAAAAAAAAGTCATGTCGAGGTGGCTAGAGAGCTTAACGGTCATTTTTCCAGTTGGTGTACATCAGTGGCTGTAAATTATTTGAGTAATTTAAAAACATTGTTCCTTACCAAATTGCCACACATGCTAACGAACGCAAGGTAAAAACCACAGCCGAAGCCGCAGTTCTCATGGATGAACTTGTGTTGACTCAGTGTAACAATGCGATAGGGAGAACAAACAGACACAAGAGCAGAGGAAATGTTTATGAAATTTATTAATAACAAAAGGCAGTTACTGTGGATGTCGAGGATCCTGGCACCGGCTGCAGCAGTGGGAAGAGGCGATAGGGAAGCGAGCGCGGCCTCAGCGCTGGGACAATCCTTGAAGAGTGTGTTCGTAGGATGAGTGTGTGCGTTTTGGAAGTTAAGAACAGATTCGTAGAAGCTAGTGAGGTGCAGAACAGCACCTAGCTGAAGAGGACGATACTACTCCTGGCACGCGGGCAGAGACGAGGTATCCTCCATGGAAGACCAGCTGACACACAGCAATACTGGAAGGCAACCACATAGCCAACATGCAGGCAACCAACAGATACATGCAACAGGACCAGCTAGACAGAGAGAGTGAGGTTAGTACTCAACAATCTAGCAAAGATACTGAGAACACAACGGGCTTAAGAAGGGCGTGAATTAGAGGAGAACAGGTGTTGCTCAGCACGATAATCAATGGCATGATCAGCATTTCCCCGGGAGCAATCAATGTTCCCATGGAAACGCCGATCATGCATGCTGGCTGAGCCTGCGAGACATGGGGGAGAGAAAATGACAAAACAAACAAAACAAATAGGCCAACTCACCAGAGCCGTGACACAGAGGTAATAGTGACTATAACCTCAGGGAACATTGAAAATATGAGGGTAGTGGTAGTCAACTTCACCAAAGTTAGATCAGAGTTGAAACTAGATCCAAACTCTATCTGTACCTACTGTCTGGAAAAGGGGCATTGGAAAAAAGAATGTCCAATGCTTAAAGGTATGTGTAAGTCTGCTACCTCAAGACTAGTAGTTCTTGTTTCCTGGCCTGTGTGCAGTCATGTAAGAATGTATGCAGGCGTTTCTGGTGAAAAATCATCAGTTGTTGTGATGGCTGAGATCATTGAGAGTCACATCAAGACTATGGTCCTTTCATCACTACCGGGTTTGTTTCCTTGGTGAATTGTTCTAACAAAGTACCTGTTAGAATATTGCATGATACGGGGGTCATCAGAATCCTTTATATTGGAGTCGAGTGCAGGGAGTAGTGTTTTGATCCAAGGGATAGGTTTACAAATATTTTCTGTACCCATTCATAAAATTCAATTAGAATCAGATTTCATGCAGGGAAAAGTTGAGATTGCTCTATGAACTTCTTTACCTGTAGAAGGTGTAGACCTTATTTTGGGAAATGATTTGGCCAGAGGATGCATGTGGTATGGTGTATCACTGCCTCCTGTTGTCAAAACAATCCCATTTCTCTCAACTGAGTCTGATAAAAGTGTGCAAGACTTTCCAGACATGTTTGTATCGTGCGCTGTAACTCGTGCCATAAACAGTGCATCAGGAGACACAAATTTAAATGAGCAAGAAAAATCTAAAAAAAATCTCTAAACCGGCGAGTTTGCCCGCTCTTCCTCCGTCGATCTCCCGTAGTGAGCTAATTTTGGGTCAGGAACAAGATGCCGGTTTGGCAAAGTTGTTTGTTGAAATTAGGCCCAACGAAGATCTAGATAGTGTTGCTAGTGGCTATTTCATGCAAGATGGAGTGTTGGTTCATAAATGATCGCCATGTAATGACATTGCCGTGGGCGAACCGTGTTTCAGATAGTCATACCAGCTGACTTGCATGACTTGGTATTACAAACCACTCATGGTGATGTAGCCGGACATTTAGGGATTAAGAAAACATATGATAGAGTGATGCGCTATTTCTTTTGGCCTCAATTGAAGAGAGATGTGGCTAGTTTTCTTAAAATGTGTCATACCTGTCAACTAACAGGCAAACCTAATCAGGTCATAGCACCTGCACCATTATATCCTGTTCCCACCGTAAGCAATCCTTTTGAACATTTGATTATTGATTTGCATTGGTCCACTAAGTCCGTCTAAGTCGGGTTCCACGTACATTTTGACTGTTATGTGTCAGGCGTTACACGTTACATGTGTCACAATTTATCCAGCTGCTTATCTGTTGCAATCGATTAACAACAAGTCAGTTGTGAAAGCGTTAACCCAATTAATTTCAATCTTTGGTATTCCAAAAACTATCCAAAGTGAGAGGTGGTCTAATTTCACATCTAAAATGTTCACACCAATATTGCAGCAGTTGTGTGTTAATCATCAGAAGAGTAGCATGTATCATCCACAAAGTCAAGGAGTCCTCAAGCATTTTCACCAAACCCCTGCGGGCGTATTGCACTGAGCTTAACAAAGACTGGGAAGAGGGACTTCCATGGTTAATGTTAGCTGTGCAAGAAGTTATCCGGGAGAGCACAGGCTTTAGCCCCACTGACTTGGTGTTTGGGTATAACTTGAGGGGTCCTTTGGCTGCTCTGCAAGATGACTTTGTAAAACCAGAATCTCAAGTGAACCTGTTGGAATATGTTAATGGGTTTCTAAAAGTTACTTTTAGCAGGTAGGATGACCAGTAAAATTTTTAGCAAGGCCCAATCAGAAATGAAAGCCTGGGTTGATCGTAGGGCTGAATGCAGGGAATTTAGCCCTGGTTATCAAGTGCTTGCTTTGCTTCCAATTACAGGTTCACCCCTTTTAGCAAAATTTGTGGGCCCTTATATAGTTGTTCGTCAGGTGTCCGAACAAATTATGTACTGTCGACCCCTAACTGTAAAAAATCTACACAGCTCTGTCATGTAAATCTGTTGAAGCCTTATTACAGTTGTGCATCCAGGTCGGAAGCCACTGTTTAAGGTGCTGAAGTGAAGTCTGTCACGCTGCTCACAGGAAACGTTTCCACCTCTTTCTCGCAAATGGTGGCAGCTTGCGCTCAGGAGAGGAATATTCCTGATGACTGTGTCCAGCCTCGGCTTTAAATTAAAAAAAATTGGCAGAGTTGGACAACATGTTTGGGCAATTGCCAAAGGTAAACAATGTAGTGACTGTATCCTCAATTAAATTTAAAACATACCAATTGAATGATCCAATAAATGAACGAGAAGCGTTTGCATTGATTTGGCATTTTAAAATTTGCACGTATATGTGGGTGGAGGTTCGGTCCCTGTGGTGGTGTTTTCTGCCCACAATACACTCGCATTCTTACATTCTTTGTGTAGCCCAAATCAGCTTCTTATTCACTGGTCTTTGTCCTTACAGCCATACAGTCTGGAGATCCATCATATTCAGGGGTGGACAGTGTTATGGCTGATACATTGTCCCGTACCCTGACTGAATGATGTTGCCAGTTTGTCTGTTTTCTCTCTTCTCTATCTCCTCTTGCTTTCCTATGTTCTCTTCATTCAGTTTTTTTTCAAGGTGCAAGAAAATGGCTGGAGGATGGGGCTGTGGATTTGCAAGTGGTTAGTGTGGACTGTGACTGTGAAAATGTACTATATTACATAGAGTAAGAGAAGGACATACTAAAATGTTGTGATTGGAACAGCAAAAAGTCAGGTAAACAGCACATTGCTGCAATTTTCTCAAATGGTTTACAGCAGCTTTGAAAAGATTGCACATATCATTATTGGATTTAATTACTGGTAGTTTCTGCTGCTGCTCATATACTCTAGTACAAGCTCATGCTTCAAGACTAAATGAAGGACAATGGGAGAGAAACATCTTCATAGTGACTGTCTTTAGACTTGACTGTGAATGACATGAGTCAATTGAGATACAACTGGAACAAAAATAATCTATCTAACATTTTTTCTTGTCTGCTTTTTGGTCTGTGGAACACTCCATAACACAATCAATCAAAAGCTTGAAGAAATCAAAATGGAAACATTGAGAGCTAACAATATCTGCTGGTCATGACACGGAAACCATAATAACCTGTGTATATTTCTGATACTATCAATAACAATCAGTCAGTTCATTCCATATCAGAGGACAGTATTATATGTTGTAGCAGACAGCTATTTCTTCTTCAGTTTATGATTTTTATGATTGTGATTTTTGAAAATGCTTCCCAGTTTTGTGTGCTACATGCATCAGAAAATTGTACACTATCTGGGCATTTTGTGGATCCATTTTTGATAGATATACAAGCCGGGTCACTAAATACCCGTAGTATGGCAGAGTGAAAAACAGGTTAGATGCACACTTCGTAGTACAGAGGAATGTGATCTTTGAATGGGCTACATTTAACCAAAGACAACAAGAATAGGAGAGACAGCTGATAGTTTTATCACAGCACTTTATTGTCTTGCAGAACACTGTGGTTATGGGGAACTACACAGCGAAATGATCCGTGATAGACTCGTAGTAGGATTATGTGACAAGAGACTGTCAGAGCAGCTGCAAATGGACCCAGAATTGACCCTAGAGAAAGCAGTCACGAGAGTTCATCACAGAAAACTCGTTAAAAAGCAGCAAGACATGCTGAAAAGTAATTTCAAAATAGATGGTGCTTGCTCTGAGATAGATGCTAACACACGACGGAGCGCGTTTCAGAGGAAAAAACAAGGAAGCAGCAGTTCACAGTCAAAATATCCATTTTACAGAGCGCCTCAAACTAAATAAAACAGTCATACACGTTGTAGAAGATGTGGCAATTAAGCACATAACATACAACAATGTCCAGCACGTGATGCCGTCTGCAATTTTTGCAAGAAAAAAGGTCATTATGCAAAAGTTTGCAGATCAAAGACTGTAAGTGAAAAACACAGCAGATGGAGAAGAGAGTGAGGACATTTCATTCTTAGGATCCATAACTGCTGATGAAACACTGGTTCCATGGCACGTAAAACTGAAAGTGAGAATCACAGCTGTGGATTTTAAAATAGACACTGGAGCAGATGTGACGGTAATTCCAGCAAACCTGTTCAGCAAACTGCAGCTCAGCAAATTGGAAAAGACAGGAAAAATCCTTCAAGGGCCAGGGAAGACACGGCTACTTGTAAATGGAAAAGTCACAGCCACATTAAACCACGAAAATGTGAAAACAACATATACTAATATATACACTATATTGCCAAAAGTATTCGCTCATCTGCCTTTAGACGCCTATGAACTTAAGTGACATCCCATTCTTAATCCATAGGGTTTAATATGACGTTGGCCCACCCTTTGCAGCTATACAAGCTTCAACTCTTCTGGGAAGGCTTTCCACAAGGTTTAGGAGTGTGTTTATGGGAATTTTTGACCATTCTTCCAGAAGCACATTTGTGAGGTCAGACACTGATGTTGGACAAGAAGGCCTGGCTCGCAGTCTTCGCTCTAATTCATCCCAAAGGGTTGAGGTCAGGACTCTGTGCAGGCCAGTCAAGTTCTTCCACACCAAACTCGCTCATCCATGTCTTTATGGACCTTGCTTTGTGCACTGGTGCGCAGTCATGTTGGAACAGGAAGGGGCCATCCCCAAACTGTTCCCACAAAGTTGGGAGCATGGAATTGTCCAAAATCTCTTCCTTTCACTGGAACTAAGGGGCCAAGCCCAGCTCCTGAAAAACAACCCCACACCATAATCCCCCCTCCACCAAACTTCACAATTGGCACAATGCAGTCAGATAAGTACCATTCTCCTGGCAACCACCAAACCCAGACTCGTCCATCAGATTGCCAGATGGAGAAGCGTGATTCGTCACTCCAGAGAACGCATCTCCACTGCTCTAGAGTCCAGTGGCGGCGTGCTTTACACCACTGCATCCGACGCTTTGCATTGCACTTGGTGATGTATGGCTTGGATGCAGCTGCTCGGCCATGGAAACCCATTCCATGAAGCTCTCTACACACTGTTCTTGAGCTAATCTGAAGGCCACATGAACTTTGGAGGTCTGTAGCGATTGACTCTGCAGAAAGTTGGCGACCTCTGCGCACTATGCGCCTCAGCATCCGCTGACCCCTCTCTGTCATTTTACGTGGCCTACCACTTCGTGGCTGAGTTGCTGTCATTCCCAATCGCTTCCACTTTGTTATAATACCACTGACAGTTGACTGTGGAATATTTAGTAACGAGGAAATTTCACGACTGGACTTGTTGCACAGGTGGCATCCTATCACAGTACCACGCTGGAATTCACTGAGCTCCTGAGAGCGGCCCATTCTTTTACAAATGTTTGTAGAAGCAGTCTGCATGCCTAGGTGCTTCATTTTATACACCTGTGGCCGTGGAAGTGATTGGAACACCTGAATTCAATTATTTGGATGGGTGAGCGAATACTTTTGGCAATATAGTGTATATATTTATACACACACACACATATATATATATATATATATATATATATATGTTGGGACAGGACTGAGAACACCACTGCTGGGGCGACCAGCCATACAAGCCCTTGAATTAATAGCCAGGATGGATGCTGTTAGCTCAAACAGCACAGAGGCTGTAAAACAACAATTCCTTGAGATTTTCAAAGGACTTGGGAGACTTGAAGGGGAATATGAGATTGTACTAATGCCATCTCAAGAGTGGAAGAGCCGACTGATTGGTGTGCTGGCATGGTAGTGGTACCAAAACCCAACGGCACAGTCACAACCTGACCAAGTTAAACAAGTCAGTGAAAAGATAAAGGCACATTCTACCTGCTGTGGAGCACACTCTGGATCAGCTGGATGGAGCAAAACATTTTTTCAAAGCAAAAGCTTTGAACAATACAGAGCAAAAGTATGATCAAATCGAAAAAGAGGCACTCGCCACCACATAGGCTTTCGAGCGATTCTCAGAATTCCTCATTGGCATCACATTCCACATAGAAACAGATCACGAACATTTTGTTCCTCTGCTGGGCACCGAAGAACTGGATGAGCTTCCTTCCAGAATCCAGAGATTACGCATGAGGTTAATGAGATTTACCTACACCATTTCCCATGTCACTGGCAAGAAAATAGCTTCAGCTGATGTGCTTTCACGTGTACCTGTGGAGGGAACAGGTGATTAGAACTCTGAAGAAGAAATAAATCTGGATGTGGATGAGGTTGTCCAGTTTACCTTAAGAGAAATTCAGACACACCAGTGTAAAGATGAAATTGACCTCAAGATGGTTCCGAGTATGGCTGCTGCGTTGCGAGCTCCAACACAACATAGCAATGTTTTGTTTGTTTTGTTTACAATTCTTATGTTTTTTGTCTTGGATGTTGTCTGCCTTATTGTCTACGACAGACAAACACTTTTGGACATTGGTTCAGCGATCTCACACCGAAAACCGGACTTCACATTCCTCAATGCCGACCCGCTGTTTACAAACACGCAAGCAGAGCCCTTTGTCTGGGCAGCACGGCCGCGGAAACGCAGGAGGAAAAGGGGAAACAGAGCCGGCGTTCTCATCAGAGTAAGACGCAAATCGACCCCCGCTACCCACTATTCTACTGGCAAATGTTCAGTCTCTGGATAACAAGCTCTGCGAGCTGAGAGCGCGGATCTCTTTCCAACGAGAGACGAGGGACTGCTGCATTATCTGCCTAACAGAAACTTGGATGTCTGCGGAGATACCAGACTCAGCCATTGAACCCGCGGGGTTCTCCATGCACCGAGCGGACAGAGCGAAAGACCTCTCAGGTAAAACTAGAGGAGGTGGTGTATGTTTTATGATCAACAAATCCTGGTGTGATCAGAGGAACGTACATTCCATCAAGTCTTTCTGTTTTCCTGATCTGGAATTTCTTATGCTTCTGTGTCGACCATTCTGGCTACCGAGGGAATTCACAGCGGTCATTATCACTGCTGTGTACATCCCGCCACAAGCCGACACAGACCGGGCACTCAAGGAACTGTATGGGATTATAAGTGAGCAGGAAACCGCGCACCCTGAGGCCGCGTTCATTGTGACCGGGGACTTTAATAAAGCCAGTTTAAAATCAGTCGCACCAAAATATCACCAACACATCAGTTTCAACACACAAGGGGACCGGGATTTGGATCATTGCTACTCTCCGTTCTGGGATGGCTACAAATCCCTCCCCCGCCCACAATTTGGCAAATCGGACCACTCTTCCATTCTGCTTCTGCCCGCTTACAGGCAGAAATTGAAACAGGAAGCACCCACCCTCAGAACGATCCAGTGCTGGTCGGACCAATCAGACTCTATGCTACAAGACTGTTTTGATCACACGGACTGGGAGATGTTCCGGTCCGCCTCTGATGACGACATCGAGCTTTACGCTGATAGCGTAATGTGTTTCATCAGAATGTGCGTAGAGGAAGTGATTCTGACCAGAACTGTACGAATCTATCCGAATCAGAAGCCGTGGATCAATAGCGATGTTCGCGAGGCACTTAATGTGCGGACCTCCGCTTTTAATTCTGGGAACGCGGAGGAGCATAAACAAGCCAGTTATGCCCTCCGAAAAACTATCAAAACAGCAAAACGCCAGTACAGGAGCAAGATTGAAGGACAGTTTAACACCACTAACTCTAGAAGCATGTGGCAGGGAATTAACATCATCACGGACTTTAAAGGAAATAAAAACTCCGCCATGAACACTGCTGCCTCTCTCCCGGATGAGCTAAATACTTTTTATGCTCGTTTCGAGGGAAATAACACCGCCCTCGCGGAGAGAGCTCTCGCGGCTGAAGCTACAGAGGTTAGTTCACTCTCCGTCTCTGTAGCGGATGTAACCCGATCCTTCCGACGGGTGAATATCCACAAAGCCGCGGGCCCAGACGGTATTCCGGGCCACGTCATCAGAGCGTGCGCGAACCAGCTGGCTGGTGTTTTTACGGACATTTTCAACCTTTCCCTCTCTTTGTCTGTAGTCCCCACATGCTTTAAAACATCCACCATTGTGCCTGTTCCAAAACAATCAAAAATAACTTGTTTAAATGACTGGCGTCCTGTTGCTCTGACCCCCATCATCAGCAAATGCTTTGAGAGACTAATCAGAGATTACATCTGCTCTGTCTTGCCACTCAATCTTGACCCGCTGCAGTTTGCTTACCACAACAACCGCTCCACTGATGATGCCATTGCATCTACAATACACACTGCTCTCTCCCACCTGGAAAAAAAGAACACTTATGTGAGAATGTTGTTTGTAGACTACAGCTCAGCATTCAACACCATAGTGCCCTCCAAGCTAGATGAGAAACTCCGGGCTCTGAGCTTAAACAGCTCGCTGTGCAGCTGGATCCTGGACTTCCTGTCAAGCAGACGCCAGGTGGTTAGAATAGGCAGCAACATCTCCTCATCACTGATCCTCAACACTGGAGCCCCACAGGGCTGTGTTCTCAGCCCACTACTGTATTCCTTGTACACACATGACTGTGTGGCAACACATAGCTCCAATGCCATCATTAAGTTTGCTGATGACACGACGGTGGTAGGTCTGATCACTGACAATGATGAAACAGCCTACAGAGAGGAGGTGCACACTCTGACACACTGGTGTCAGGAGCACAACCTCTCCCTCAACGTCAGTAAGACAAAGGAGCTTGTGGTGGACTTCAGAAGAAAAGACAGAGAACACAGTCCCATCACCATCAATGGAGCACCAGTGGAGAGAGTCAGCAGCTTCAAGTTCCTGGGTGTCCACATCACTGAGGAACTCACATGGTCCGTCCACACTGAAGTCGTTGTGAAGAAGGCTCATCAGCGCCTCTTCTTCCTGAGACGGCTGAGGAAGTTTGGAATGAACCGCCACATCCTCACGCGGTTCTACACCTGCACTGTGGAGAGCATCCTGACTGGCTGTATCTCCGCCTGGTACGGCAATAGCACCGCCCACAACCGCAAAGCACTGCAAAGGGTGGTGCGAACTGCCAAACACATCATCGGAGGTGAGCTTCCCTCCCTCCAGGAAATATATACAAGGCGGTGTGTGAAAAAAGCTCGGAGGATCATCAGAGACTCCAGCCACCCGAGCCATGGGCTGTTCTCACTGCTACCATCAGGTAGGCGGTATCGCAGCATCAGGACCCGCACCAGCCGATTTCATGACAGCTTCTTCCCCCAAGCAATCAGACTTCTGAACTCTTGATCTCTCATGACCAATATACATCAGCACTGCACTTTATTACTCTTATATCTCACACCGGACTGTCATAAATTATATTATTATTATATTATGTCTCTCTTAACAACTGACTATCAACCGACAGCCTGAATGTCAATACAGTACAATACTGTACATTCTATATATATATATATATATATATATATATATATATACTTTTTTTATATATATATATATTTTAATTTTTAATTTTTATTGAATAATGCGTATCTATATAGTAAAAAAACAAAAAACAAAAAACAAAAAAAAAAACAAAAACAAAAACAGCGTACTATATACTGTACAGTGTATGTTATTATTTGTATATTGTTGAGTGTAATTATGTGTATAACAGATGTTTAAATTGTGTTGTGTTAATTTGATGTTATTGTAAATTGTCTCATCACTGTCACGACTGCTATGTTGATCGGAACTGCACCCAAGAATTTCACACACCATTGCACTTGTGTATATGGCTGTGTGACAATAAAGTGATTTGATTTGATTTTGATTTGAAATACTCACACAGTTGAAAAACTACTGCACTGCAGGATGGCCAGGTAAATTCTCAATCAACAAAACCTTTCAACTTTACCAACAATTTGCTGGAGAATTCACTGTGCAGAACAGCCTGCATCTCAAAGGTAACAGGTTAGTGTTATCGGAAACACTGAGAGCTGACATCTTAGACAAACTACACTAGGGTCACCTAGGGATTGCAAAATGCAGAGAAAGAGCAAAACAGTCCATATGGTGGCCTGGTCTGAGTTCTCAGTTTGAGAAAATTGTTATGAACTGTGACAAGTGTTCAAAAGTACAAGTAAACTTCAAAGAGCCATTACTGTCATCAGAGTTTTCAGATAGCATGTGGTCGAAACGACAGACAATACCTAATTGCACCACTAACATTCATTACAGCAGAGGCAGTTGTAGAACACTTTAAATCGATCTGCGCACGTCACGGAATTGCTGAGACTGTAAGGACGGATAATCACTCACAGTTTTCATGTGAAACATTCAAGAATTTTGCATCAGTCTGGGGATTCAACCACATCACATTCAGTCCTCTTTTCCCTCAGAGTAATTGTGAAGCCAAGCGAGTGGTCAGGATGGTAAAAAATCAGCTGAAGAAAGCTCAAGACCCATATCCTGCTTTCATGGCTTACCGTGTGACTCCATTGGCCAACGGACACAGCCCTGCAGAACTCTTAATAGGACTGTAACAATTCAAGGAATGCATGGGAAGGAGTAGGCTGAGACCACGTGTGGGTGAAAAATGGCAGAGAAAAAGCAACAGTGCTCAGTGAGACAGCTGCGCCGAGATCTTACCTTCTTGAAACACCTAGAGGGGTCTTGTAAGAAACAGATTTCATCTGGTGAAGACACGTACACAGTCGCTTGATCTACCAGAGACTTTGACTGAGAAAGAACATACTGATAACATACCAGAACAAACAAAATCAACTGGTCCTGGTGAGACATTACCTCAGACTGAGGTGGAGTCACCAAAAAGACATCCTCACCAGTACCTGAAGGATTTTGTGACTTAGATTAGCAGGTACTGGTGGAAAAACTGATTGGAAAAAGGGGCAGAATAATCCCCTCTCTCAGTTGAGGAAAGGGGCAGTCTACCCCCTTCCCTCCAGTTAGTGAAAAAAAGAGAAAAAATAATTGATTAATGTTGTAATATGTTAAGATGTTTACCTTTAATAATAATGTTCAGGAAGAGAACTGAAGCAGAAATGCTTTGTTTATATGCAAAATCTGAGTAAAAGTATTTTATTTAAAAGAAGAAGAAAAAAGGATGCTGTTAGCTCAGAAAGAGGGATGTAGTATCAGGTTGTCATGAACTCAGATTCCCAGCAGTCACAGCTGCATTCAAATATGGCCACCCGGACTCAAATTCCCATGCACCACCTCGATCTCAATCCAGAGTTCTGATCAGCCACACCTGCACATCTTTACTATAGCAGTCACCGCACCCTTTATAAGAGACTTTGTCACATTCAGTCCTTGTGAAGTATATTTTCAGTTCCCTAGTGTTTGATGGTACCATGCTTACTTAAGTCTGCCTGATTCTCTGTTGTTATACTTTTGCCTGTTTGTTGACCACGAGTTTGTCTCTAGCCTGCTTATGTCTGTTTGCTGATTGCCTGACCTTCTGCCTGTACTTACTGTTGGATTTTGCCTATCTTCATTAAAACTGTCCTATTGCACTTGCATCCTCCACTCCTGGTGATTTATCTGACATAGGTGTTTATGTGGGATGTTAATCTGATGTAATATGCATCTGACCAGTAGGGGGAGTTCTTGTTACTAGGTGAATAAAGCAGTTCAGTTTGCACCTGCATGTGGAGTGTCACATTTCATGACTTATCAAGCCATTATGATACAACAGTATGTAAAGGTGAAACAGTAAAATGTCCACTGAGTAGCGCTATAAGTGAGTTCAATTTTCTCTCAAACCAATTAGGTTTTTAAGGTTAATGCTCTATTGAGTTTTAAATCAACAAAAACTACCTCCCTACCCTAAACCTTAAACCTGAACCTAATCCAAAGTGTCACAAAAAGCAAATGTGAGATGAAAAACACAATTGCTGAAGCAACCACGTCATTTGTAGTGTTTCTATGACACTTTAACGTTAAAATGTATCGCCTCACAAGTCATATCCTTGTGTTTAGATGTCATAAGTTAGCATTATGTGATAAACAGGGCGAAAAGTAATTGTCTATGAACTGATAATCTGCCTTACTCGTGATTTACGTGAAAGTGAATAAGTCGTTGTTGTTGTGCCTCTAGTGTTAATTTCACCAGGATACTGCGGTGATACGTACAACGAGCCATGTAAAAATCATTTAGAAAAATGTAGATATAAAAAAAAGTTATTATATGAGACCAGGTTGGTTCTGCATTAGATGGTGTTTAATTTGTATAGAATATCTATAAAGACATGGGTTGATTTCACACTGCATGGGTTGATACATGTTTCTGCTCAGGTGGCAGAAGGACCTGACCAATATAAATAGAAGAACACAGCAAGAACAAAAAATAGAGAGAAAAATGGCCACAGTCATTTAGAAAAATGAAATTAATGAATCTATGAGGAAGCTGTATAGAACATTATTCATGCATATAAAGATGTCACCTTCATGCTTCATGCATTACACCACCAGAGTCACTGGTTTCCATAACAACGTTCATACATGTTTCCAATTACCAGGTTACTCAGACAGTGAATAATTGTCCTCCTTGGCAGTCATTGCCTATGTTTGTAATAGCATACTAACATGCTACTTATACTATTTATGTTCTCTAGCAGTCATCAATTACTATTAACCCCTTCAGTCTTTAGTCCTTCATGTGTGTATATATATATATATATATATATATATATATATATATATATATATATATATATATACACACACACACAGTATATTTGTGTTGATTTAACTGATGCAGTTTTAAAGAAAATATGTTTTGAAGAAAGGTCTTTTTGAGGTTTCTGTCAGAAACTATTAATTTCATGTCATTGTCACCAGAGATGGCACCAGGCAACATACTGTCATGTCAATGGATCCATCCCAGAGACATGGGTGGAGGGCAGGTCAACTCTGTGAACTATTTTGTGAATGTGCAATGCAAAGCATGCTGGGCATAAATTATTGCCCATGAAGCTTTTATATCCCTCAGGTAGAGCTAATGCCTATGGCTTGACTTCTCTAAAATACAGTAGTTATAAAGGTTATAAAGGGCACTTTCAGATTGTCACATCTTTGGTTCAAATGAGAGAGCAGAGTATATTGTAATTTTGTCATTAATTGTGCACCAGAACATTTTAGCAAAAAAAACAATAATCAGATTACAAATCATCAACTTTAGACAGTTCTGACCTCATGATAATTCTGTACTCAGATTTACACTGACTGAGTACTTTATTAGGAACACTTTGAACACTTTGGTCCTAATAAAGTGCCCGTCGTGGTCTTCCGCTGTTGTAGCCCATCCACCTCAAGGTTTGACATGTTGTGCATTCTGAGATGCTATTCTGCTCACTACAATTGACAGAGTGGTTATCTGAGTTACCGTAGCCTTTGTGTCAGCTCGAACCAGTCTGGCCATTCTCCGTTGACCTCTCTCATCAACAAGGCGTTTCAGTCTGCAGAACTGCCACACACTGGATGTTTTTTGATTTTGGCACCATTCGGAGTAAACTCTAGAGACTGTTGTGCTTGAAAATCCCAGGAGATCAGCAGTTACAGAAATAATCAAACCAGCTCATCTGGCACCAACAATCAAACTGAGCTGAAAATGCCCCCAAAATTTGCAGTTGAAAATTCGTCCATATTTTAAAAGTTTGCTATTTCCTATAATTTCGTACGATTTTGTTCGTATACATTCGTACGATTTCATCATGTGCAAATGCCCGGATGTTTAATGCAGAAGTAAGCGCGAGTTCCGCATGTGAGGTATCAAGGACATGCTTATTAATATTATACCCTTACCCAAACCCCTTATCTAAACCTAACTGATCAGTAGAGTGTGAAAACATGAGAAGAAGCTGTTGTGTGTGACTGAAGAAAGTAAGTCACACCATCACGTATTAGATGGAAACGATGTCCAGCGACATCATTGGCTGTAGTGAAAGTCTGACTGACTTGTGCCTGACTGGCAAGTTTCTAAAAATGTAAAAATGTTTAGATGCTGCTGACTGCATACCACTCCGCTGGTGTTTGCCGTTGTAGCACTCGTGCGTGATACTTTGAGCTTTGATAATTATCAAATTCCACTAGTGTTCGAATTTAGTCAGAGCTCTCATTTTGGCCTAATGGGGGGTCCGGGCCAAGCCCCTCCACAATATGAACAGTGAATTCCACCATACAAAGAGTGCAAATTCAATCACAAGTGATCATCTCTATGCCCTAGTCACTCCAAAAGACAAAGCTCTTGACATGGGAGCTCTAAAGGGAGCATGGCATTACTGTAGGAATGTACCCTTCGCTAACAAACTTGTGTAAGGGCCCTTCGGATAAAAAAAAAGTTCTTACTTTAGTTCGTAATGACCCTTAGAGTGGCGTCCCCTTCCAGCAGTGGTACAAAAATGGTGCAAAAAAGTGGTACAAAAATTGGAAAATGCCCGACACTTTGAATGTCCCATCCTGCACGCTCGCTCGTGTGAGTGCGTGAGTGAGCAAAAAAGAGAGAAAGAGAGAGGAAGCAGCGCTGCTCCTCAGATCTTTATCAGCTCCGATTCCGATCAGGTTTTAGAAAAATCACACAAAACAGAATTAAACATTTTCAAGTCAAATGGCACATATGCATTACTACAGTGTTAAAAATAACGTCATATTTAATTAATTACATGATTTTAAATGAGACCCCTCAAGAATGTGCAAATTAGCTTTCAACAGGGTTTCCTGTTGCATTCAGGGGGTCTGAGACCCCCTAGACCCCCCATAATTTGCACTATGGTTAAAACCCCCGCTTTCCAAAAGATTATCGGAGATTTGGGCTTCTTTAGATTCCCTAGTTCACAATGTAAAGTGCTTGAGTGTAGTGTCAGAAAAGTTCTATATAAATGTAACATTCATTCATTCATTCATTCATTCATCAGATTCAGTGGATCAGGGCAAATTCAGGATTTGATTATAATAAATGATAATATTTTACTGATCAGCATCCTTGTTATTGCATCTGCTCTAATAGGACCCAATTACGCCGCAACTGATTTTGGTAGATTTTAGCTTTTCATGAATAAATTATCAAATGATGTAATCATCAAATAAATCATCAAATGATGATTTTACATGAATAAGACCACCATGTACAATCTCACAGGATTAACCGGACTGGTCTTGCCACCACCGCAGCATAAAAATAATGTACTTTTAAAATGTCTTTGCATTTATTTGAACAAAATACTGTATGTAACTTATTTGATCAAAAATCAGCTGATATTAAGTTTAAATACTGCATGAGTTAAATATTATTCTTCAGTGGACCAATAATATTACATGTCAGATTGTAGTTGTAATTTTTTTCTGCCACATTTCACCATCAACCTGTTACTTGTAAAAATCATACAGGCCAACAGGACAAGAGCATTTGTGGCATAATGTTGATTTCCACAAAAATGTATTTAGACTTGTCCCTCATTTTGTTAAAAAAAAAAAAGAAAAAAAAAAACTAACAAAGGAAGTGATAAAAGTATCAAAGACAAGTCTTTAGTTTTTGTCTAGCAGAACTCAGTCATGACATGATGGAGGAACCAAGACCTGGAACAAGGTCTCCAAATCCCTTCATGGCTTATCACATCCTCTGCCCATCACTTTGTGCCCTGAGTTCTGTATTTCGATGGGGTTTGTAACTTACTTGCCCCTGTCAAAAGGTATTACGGTCCTCAAAATTTTACCAGTTTTACAAGGTTTGTCACTCAAGGTTTGTGACCTAAAATCCTGTCAACCTGAAAACCAAATCTGCTGGACAGTGGGTCTTATTCACTAATAAATGCTTACAATTTACGCAATTATGTCCGCAAAAACAATTGAATACAAATTCATTTTTAATTTTTTTTTTGTACAGCACTTTTCACAATACAATTTTTCCAAAACAAAATAGTGCCCTACAATCTCCCTATTAAGCAATCCAAAGGCAACAGTGTCAAGGAGAAACTACTTAAAATAGATGAGGAAGAAACCTTGGGAGGAACCAAGACTCATTAATCATAAATGGATGATCCAAACATATAATAATTTATAATTAGAAATAATTCTATATATAAAATGGGCTAGAGGAAAGATGCAAGTGAGGATTTGGGGACAGAAACGAGACATTACTAGTGTTTGTCTAGTGAAATAACAAACAGGATATCGTTCATAAAATTTGGTGACCGGATCGGTCAACTACAGTGTGTTTTCCTTTTTCAAATTACAAAAGCAAAAATTTAAAATGCCAAGAACCCACAGCACAGCGTGTATACTTTGTGGTACATCTTGCATACAGTGCACGTTATGCTAATTTTGTATTCAGCACAGTATGTGCCGACTGTCCACCTCTATGCGCGTCATATGCACATGTGCCTGCTTTTGACTGTGCTATAAGAGTATCACAAAGCAGCCGTAGTGCTCATGTGTCGAATGCGTCCGTATGGGCTCGTGCACAAAAGAGCATACTTTGTAAGTCTAGAGCGCTCTACTGTGCATGAGACCTGACATGATGCGGAAAAACTAAGAATGTCCTAGTCTTGAGACATCTTGCTTAAGAATTTCTTTTGTTATTAATATCACGTAAAAAATATTAAGCATTACAGGAAAATGTTCTCACCTAAAATGAGTGAGATCTTGCAGGTGAGCAGTTCACATTTGCGTACATACATAAATTTGTCCTTACCTTCGTTCTAATGTTGAAACAACATAGGGTTTTCCACACAATCTCTTCTGTACAGCGATTCATCCAGCCTGATCCCAAGAAAAATTATGTGACTGGGCAAATGTTTAGCAAAATGAGTGTGGTTTCTTTTACGTATCACAGCAATTCTGCTTTGTGTAAAATGTTCTCCCAAAAAGATGAGGTTTTTGAAGTTTAATGCTCTATCGACTTTTAAAGCGGAGTTTGCAGCCGGGAATTTTTCATTTTACATTTTTCATTTGGTTTAAATCAAATTGGTTGGTATCACGTAGAAAATCTAGCACAAACAACAGTGCAAATAAATGTTTTCATGCTGTTCATGTGTGCATATGTTGTCCACCATATTTCTTTCTGAATTTCCATAATGCCACTGAAATGCATGAAACAGATGATATCATAGCCTGACTAGAATGAAGCAGACAATGAAAGAGGCTCATTATCTTTGAAAATAAGCACCTCTGATTATCAGCAGGGGAGTACAGAGGTATGAAACTCAGTTTAATTAGCTAGCTAAATTCAATTATATTATCGTGCTCAATTAAACATCACCTCAGTTATATTCACATTACTATAGCATGAATGAAATTAGACTCTTGTTCTAATTCACAGTGCTGGAGTAAACTTGATCTCTTTAGTATTCATAGGTATTCATATGTAAAATGTGGTTCTAGCCAACCACTTACTTTTTACCCTGTTCCTCACACAATGCTATCTTATAACATCTAAACACCTTTACTATAGCGCATGACTTGTAAGGTGATACATTTTTATGTTTGCAATACACAATACACTATATTTACAAGCTTGTTGTAATGCGATCAAATTGGGCGGTAGCTTAACTGATAGAGCATTGCACTAGTGATGCAAAGGACCGGGGTACGAGTCCTAAAGAGCACGCGATTCAACACGTGGGTCAAAAGTGTTATAGAAACACCACAAAATAATGTGCTTGCTTCAGCAGTTGTGCTTTTCATGAAA
This sequence comes from Myxocyprinus asiaticus, assembly GCF_019703515.2. Lineage (NCBI taxonomy): Eukaryota > Metazoa > Chordata > Actinopteri > Cypriniformes > Catostomidae > Myxocyprinus > Myxocyprinus asiaticus. Next base: position 20,146,072 of record NC_059392.1, on the reverse strand, counting down.
CTATCAATTAGGTTTAAGGTAGGAAGTTAGGTTTTGTTGATTTAAAATTCGATAGAGCGTTCGATAGAAATCCGTGTTTCAGATGAAGTCTGTGGTGGGAATACCCAAGTTGAAATTTCCCACGTCCGACCTCAATACGTTCCAGTCAATCACAGGTCACAGTCGCATGTACACATGCCAAATATGAAGGCATGCACAGTATTCCAGATGCTAGCTAGCTAGCTGGATATCTAATAAGTATGTAACGTGCAAAACAGGTGAAAACGCAGGCATTGCTTGATTCACAAACAATTCTTCTTAATATCCTTGTATTTTGCATGTTCATACATTTCGTGAAGTGAAAATACTTTGAAGTTTATTTTTATGTTTCACAATGCCCAGCTCTGCGTTATGCTTGTTAGCCACCACCATCTTGGAAAGGACGTCAAATGACGCTTCTCGCTGAGGTCAGGGGTTAATTGATCTACACCGACTTCGCAAGTCCAACTTCAAGTGCCGTACCAGTCATTATTTTCAAGTAGGTGGTGGGAAAATTCAGAGTTTTGAATGGAATACACCATTCTTAAAAACCTCATCTGTTTTAGGAGAATATTAAACGGGCATTTAGCGCCACTCAATGGATATTTCACTTCGGAACCGCTGAGATATTTCTACTTGTTAAGATTTGATTATTAAATTCAGCCAAACAAAGAGTGGAATTAATTATACTTTTATTAGTCCCATCTAGATATCATTTATACATAAAAATACCATTAAAAAGATCTTACTCTTACAAAGTTTCTCCATCATTCATTGATAAATGAGTATTGAATTTGGTCATCCGCAGCTGTATCCTCAAAAAGTTTCTGGCAATTTCAGTTCCGACCAGTCATCAGAGGATTCGTAAAGATTTTTCGGTAGCACTTTATTTTACAGCACTTTCCTGGTACATATATGGTAATTATGTTGTATCTCCAGACAGGTGTGGAGCAATAACAGGTATGTACTTATGGTATACGTACATAGTAACTTATATGAAAAATAACTATACTTACCAATGGTACATACATGTTAAATATGTTGTACCTACAGACAAATTTGGCATAACAATACGTACTTATCTAATGTGTAACTACATGGTCTCAATGCTACACACATGGTAAATATGTAGTACTCACAGGAAAGTGTGGGGTAATAACAGGCACTTACTTATAGTGTTTGTACATGTTATGTGAAACATTGCGGTACTTACCAATATTTAAAATAAAAATAATAGATAGTAGTAAGTACAAGTCCTCATAGTACATGCTTTGAAAGTTGGATGGGATCTTTCATAGAACCTAATATGAAACACAGCAGTAACAATACAGTGCTTCATAGGGTTAGTACTTAGTCATTTTAACAACTAGTAAAGTCAAGTGCAAATATGAGTCTGGTAGCCTATCATCATAAAAAATTCCTTGTGTATGTGAGAACACTTGGCAATAAAGCTCATTCTGATTCTGATATTAGTTACAATTTACGAACATTTCAGGTAAGTATCTCTTGTTTCTACACATTTTTCTGAAGGTACAACACATTTATCATATATGTACCAGGAAAGTACACGTACAGTCAAATAAAGTGCTACCGATTTGTCTCTAAAGTTGTACATGCATACATTTTATGTTTTAGATGCTGCCAATGCATTAATATTTCAGTGTCCAGAAATTTAAGTGTCCATCCAAACATACAAAAATGTACATGTAGCCTACACTTTATGTATGAATGCCTATGAATATCACGCTGTTGGAGATATGCATAAATAAAGGTGTGACCACATGAAATGGGCAGGCTGTGATATAAACAGATGAACCCTCATGCTTATGCAGAGACATGATATTACACATAGAAGAGAGAGAGAGAGAGAGAGAGAGAGAGAGAGAATAGGAGGAGGGAAAAAAGAGCATGACTGTGTTTCTCTGTAAAGTCAATGAAACACTCTTATGCTGAGTGTGAAGTGCTCTGGGAAAAGCTTGATATCAGCCTCTTAAACTAGAACAGCAGATTTTTATAACATCCTCAACAAAAACAGTTCTCAGCTCAGGGAATCTCAGATGAAGAAAGTGAATCTTCAGTTTAAATTTTAATGTCATTGATTTTTAAATATACTAAATTGTTCATTGTGCCAAACAGAAGTATTTATGGAAAACAGCCACATAAGGTAAGAAATTCTTGATTTCCATCAGACAGATATTGGAAACCTTTCATACATTTCTTCATGTATTTCATGTAATAAAATAAATAGATAAATAGAAATAATATTATTAAGTATGAATAAGCTTCCTTTTGGAAATCTTGGTATTTTCAGTGCGTGACTTTCTAATCAAAGACAAAGTCTAATCTGATATTAGTGACAGAGTTGAATGAAAATTGATCTGGGGGTGTTGTCTCTTAATTAAATGCTTCAAGGAATGAGTGTATCAATTAGTAAATGTAAAATTCTGTTCATTTTGAATGTTTATTGAATGTTTAATGTGAAGTAAAGGGTTCTTTGGGTGCTTTGTGCCTTGTAAATATTGTATAAACGTGTTGATCTCTCAGGCATCATGTACAAGTTTTAACATTGATTTATGCAAGCACGGTCTCTATTTATGCCAAGTCATGTTTTGATATGCATTTGGTGTTACCAGATATTTTGGAAAAATAAAAGACTCCGCAAAGTGCATATAATGCGATGTAAATGGGAAAGGCAAGAACCGGCTTGACAATATAAATAATAATTTAATGATAAATTAAACCATAAAGACAAAAGACATAAACACATGCAGGGCAGCTGCCGTAACTCTCTCTCGAACTGCCGCCTCCAGTCACCTTTATCCCTCTCAAGGGCTTGATTAGCCTGATTAGGGGTCGGGCGTGCATCATCAAGGCCCGGCCCCGCCCTCCTCTGTGCCACACTCCTCCCTCCTTTGCTTCAGGCCGGGGAGCCCCCGGCATGACGTACATCCCCCCCCATCCTTTCCGGCCCCGCCTGCCGGCAGGCCTTCCCCACCTTCTCGGACCAGGAAGGGAGACAAGGGGAGGGAAAAAAACAACTACAAAAAAAGAGGGAAAGGCCAACACGGAGCGACAGCGGGAGAGAGAGAGAAAAAAAACATACTCGCCGGTTCTCTGACATGCCGTCATCCGGTCCGGACATCAGCCGCTCCTCCCCGGGTGGACCAGAGCGAGTCCTCTGACCCCTGGTGGACGGAACGCCCCGCCACATTTCTGCGGCCGGTAGGGAACTCATCTGCTCTTGGCAGTGGCTCCACCACTCCAGGCAGCCGGCAGCAAGCCCCTCCTCCCCTCACGGACGGTGGCCGTTCCTCCGCGTCCAGGCAGTCGGCAGCAACTCCTCCGTCCCCTGGCGAATGGCCGCAGCTGCTCCTTTGGGTGGATAGCAGTGGCGAGGACTCCACGACAGTGCATCCCTCCTTCTTACCGGGTTTCAGCACCAATGTAGCGCAATGTAAAAGGGAAAGGAAGAGGCGAGAACTGGCTCAACAATATAAATAATAATTTAATGATAAATTAAACCATAAAGACAAAAGACATAAACACATGCAGGGCAGCTGCCCAACTCACTCTCTCGAACTGCCGCCTCTGGTCACCTTTATCCCTCTTGAGGGCTTGATTAGCCTGATTAGGGGCTGGGTGTGCATCATCACTGCCCGGCCCCGCCCTCCTCCTTGCCACAGTGCATTAAAATCGTTTAACATTAATCGTTTAATCAGAATAAAGTATTCCAGAGAGGTGTAGTCAATTAGAATTCAACAACTCAACAAACAAGCAAACAATATTCAATAACTTGCGTCTCACATAAAAAAGTCGCTAGTTAATTTGCGCATTTCCTTTTTTCCGTCAAGTGGAAAATAGTTCCAGAAGAAGCCAAAGCATCAAGCACAACTCACTCTCTGCACTGCTCTCTTACTCTGTGTTTGATACTCTAATACTGAACATTTCTTTTAAATCATTCTTATTCACTTTCATTGTTTCGGTGGTGAACGACTCTTTGTTTTTTAACCAATCAGTTGAGTCAGTGATTTAATGAATCACATAAAATATGCTCATTCGTCGCCACCTACTGGAGTAAATATGCAGTCTCCAGAAATGGTTGCTGAACGAATCAATATCCCTACCACTATTTGGAAAGCAACAAAGATGGAGAAACGGAGTGATACAAATAGTGAAGCGTTCTATCAGCACTCTTGAAACTCTGCTCTTACAATCAGATTCGAGGACAGAAACAGCTATACATATTATATACTAATATCATATTATATTATATTATATTATATTATATTATATAGGGCTCTCAAACAGTTAGAATATAAAAACATTTATAATTAACCGGTTTGCACATTCAGTTTTTTTTTATAGGACAGAAAAAAATCATTTGTAGTGGGATATACGAATGTGCATGTATATATTTCAAAAAAACCTGGATATAAGTAGATTTCTGCAACAGTGCTTTTAAGGGCTGTTCATGCAGGATGTATAAAGAGTCCATCTGTGCTGTTTTTTTAATTTTCAACACAAACATGCACCAAATTGACGACTCATCGTTGTTGTTGTTGTTTTTTAAGTTTACTAGCTGTGCATTTTTAAGCCATTGTGTCAAGTCAAAAACAAAACAGTTCGCTTTTAAAAGTGCATCTTGAGACACCTGCATTTTCCAACATGCAACCAGAACGCAACGCAATAAAACTACAAGTGATAAAATCTGTCTATTCCATGTAATTTCGAATTTTTGTCCTTACCGGCCAACCTGATATCATTCCTGATAGCACATGTACTGTACATCAACCAGATGTCTATTTGATGTGTGTGTTTACATCTGGAAGACGCATTTTTAAGGTTGTTTGCTAATCTGGAATACATCTATAAAACGTTTTCATCTCAGATGTCAATTAGACATTTAGCAGATGTCTTTGAGATGTTTATGATTCAGAATGTTTATAAATGTTTAGCAGATTGTGACGAGGAGGAGGGCGTGGCCGGGCCGTGCACGGCCGGCGCTGAGTCAACTAATCAGCGGGAGAGAAAGAAAAGGGGAGCCAGAGACCCCACATAGAGAGAGAGACACGCAGCCGCTGTGTGTGTGTGTGTGTGTGTGTGTGTGTGTGTGTTTGTTTAAATTTATGTAATTAAAGTTATGTTGACTGTTCAGCTGGTTCCCGCCTCCTCCTTGCCCATCCTTTACCTGTTACACAGATGTTAATTAGAGTGTGATACTTTCAAGATGAAACACTCTAAAACAGACATATCGGAGATATACGTGTGCTATCTGGGATTATCATTCCTAACTATGCATACCTAACATTTAAACATACATTTTTGTATGTTTGGATAGATGCTGAAATGTGTAATATGGATGTATTGACAAAATCTAAAACCTAAGTATTTGTACATTTTTACAGCTTTATTTACAACCAATTAATTCCATGAATTCAATATTCCTGTATTCAATAAGAATACATAAACATTTGTACACCTCTAAGGTTGTTCATCCGTCAAATAATTTAAGTTTTAGATGCTGTCCATGTGTCAATATTATATGTTTCAGTGTCTATGCAAACACAAGCAAATGTATGTTTACTAGAGCCACACTTTACTTAAGAATACCTATGAATACTCCTGAGATCACATTGTACCAACAGTGAAAAGCAGCCGAAAAGCAGCAAATAATATGATATTTAGTAGATCGTTTCCTGTCTATTTTATTTATTATTATTTTTTTTGCCACATTGCACTCAGTAGCACTGCCTACAATGACAACTCACTGATTTTAAATCTTGATGCACATAGCTGTATATTATGCTGCCTTAAAGTGGACCTGGGCAGCTCCTACCTCTGAGCCGGGCATTCGTTTTTATCATCTTTCATGTCGACAAGCCCCTTCAACGTCACAACTCGGGTATCATCTACAGTTTCCCACTTGTAAATACAACTTCACCTGGTTGCTCATTATGCTTGGAACTTTCCAACTCCACTTGAAGGGCACATTAAGCATCAGATATGTTCTGATTGGCTGTTTTTGTGCTGCGTTGCACAGCACTTTCACTTTCAGTGTGGACATACAAAATACCTGTCGCTGGAAACTTGTCGTGCCTAGTTGGGACACACTTCAATGATGTCTCGTTCTACAATATTACTTGTTGTTCCATATTCAAGAACTTCACATTGCTCCTGCTCTTCAACTTCTGTCTCTCGCAGCACCAATCTCTTGACTCCGAGCTCCACGGATCCTAATTCAAGGTCCCATGAGATGACAATGTCATGACAATGACACTGAAGGCTCAGAACTCCCTGCCAAGCCCCTCATATCCCACACATCTGCTTAAATCTTGTGCTACCACCTCTTCTACTAAGTGCATAGCTGCTCACCCTATGAGATTAGAACCAGCAGGGTTCTGCTGTCATTTTCAAATTTGCCGTCCTTCATTATAACAATCTCCATGCAGCTGCCGGTTCCATTGTTTCTTTCCTCATCATCAACCGGCATCCATTGGAGACCCAATGCCTTCCATGTTTCCTAAATTCTGCTATTTTGGTTGCTTATTCCAGTATTTTCATTTCCCTGCTTTCTTTGCAGTTCCTTATTTACCACTGCAATATATCCAGAATCACTTAGAAAGTAATTGTTGTGTTGTCTTTTCATTTAAATTGGCAGTGTGCATGTCTACCCCATGTGTTCTGTGTGCGAATCATACACATTATTATTGTTTTGAGCATAAAAATCCACAATCCGTTATTATTTCTCGCAGCTCCACTCTGCATGAAGCAAACCTCTCAACTGTTTTAAACATACCGTTTTTAACAGTTAGGGCTGTCAATTCAATGTTAATTTAGTGTGATTATAGCTGATGTAATTTGTTTGATTGCAAAATGGTTTGCTGTGGACTCTAGGCCAGTGATAGGTTTCTGTTTGTATAGTGTTGCACTGGGCCCCACCCACATTAAAATCACACTGATTTAAAATTCAGCTCCATTTAAATGTACATTTAAACATGAAATATGTTCTGATTGGCATGTGATTGCGTTCCCTTACAAAAAACTATAGTTCTGGCAAACTTGCCACAAATTTGCTGCTAACTTGCCACTCATTATTTTCACATGCCAATGATCTTGTGATTCACCACAAATGTTTGTCAGAAGTTTTCAGCTGTTCACCAGTAGTGGTAATCCTACTGCAAACCTTGGACAATTTGCAACAATTTGCCGCAAAGCTCATTTGCTTGTGAAAATAATTGGGGGAGAATCTGCGGCAAATTTGCCATGAACTCTCGATTTTTGCATCACACAGCATTTTCGCTTTTTCTAGCTTTTTGCTGGAAATGTCAAACGTGTTATGTCTGGTTAGGAAATGGTATCATACTGTAAGTTGAAGTTAGTTGGATAACGTTTTGGAAAAGTTATTTGCTGTGAGACTGAAGCCCATAAAGTGGAAAGGAACCCTCTGTTGCTTTGACTGCTTATTAGAACTGAGATTATGGGACACCAAATTTAGTCACAGTAGAGTTTTGGTTATAAATTGAGTTAATAATACTTGTGCTCCAAAGGTTTTCACAGGGGAAGCATGATAGATGTGACCCTATGCAGCTCTTAAAACTGGAAAGCACATACGTGGAAAGGGTAGACTTCAGACTCTTACAAATTAGACTTACAAAATCTGTGCAGCTTTCTATAACATAATTTTATAATTCCATTTATAACTAAATGGGCTTTTAAAGGTGAAGTGGAGTAATATCTGCAGCACTACTGAAAAAGGTCTGTGCTTACTGAAGAAAAAATCACTGCCCCCAGTGGCCTAAGCTGGAACTGTTGTTGAGGTGAAACGTCTACAGAGTGGCACCAGAATCTAGATTTATTTTTAATTGTAAATTGTTTAATATGGTCCAAAGGAATGCATATTTTATTAAATCTACACCCCAACCCAAACCCTAAACCTAACCATTAATGGAAACCCGTGTCTCTGAGGTTGCTCACACAATGCGCTATCAGCAGCGCTAGAGAGAAATGTGGTACTGTGCAGGTACTTTAAATGTAAGTGTAAAGCAACTACACAAATGTACATAATAAGTACATTGTATCAAATGCTTAAGAACATATTAGTAAAAGACATCTAATATAAAGTGGATCCATAAGGTCTATAAAGCCACGTTTCCACTATCGGGCAAAATGAGGGCATACTTCTGCGTGCCATGGCTAGTTGCATTCCAACTGTCATTTCTAGGGCTTCATCATGCCACCTCGGGGCCAATGACCTTTGGCCTGCTGATTACCCTATGGCCAAACAAGGCCAACTGGGGAGTGAGGCGGGGTCAATGTCAAAGACATTGAGTTTCACTGAACTTTCCAGGTTGTGTATGCAGGTCACAATGGTACAGGTTCAGGAAAAATTAAAAAATTGCGGGTACAGTACAAATCCATTAAAATGCACAATGCGGACAAAGCAGTGCCCAAAGAAAGAACTTTCCATGGTTCGAGATCATGAATGGTGTGCTGGGACATCATGCCACTGTTAGTGAAGAGACCACTTGGGACACCATGGCAGTTAGTTGGTGAGTTGTCAATGCTAACTAATCCTGCTAGCTAGCTAATGTTTACATATGATATAATCTCGATATTCTAGTAACTTGATAACATGATACCTCACTTTGAGCTTCCCTCTTGCTTATGAAATGGGTGGGGTGTGTGACATTGGCACCAGGGTGGCGTGTTAAGGGCGGCTTTTAGGGCAACGCTGCAGGGCTATTGGCCCGATGGTGGGAATGCAGATCAATTTTGGTTTTGCGGCTGGAGGTCCGAGGCTATTGGCCCCGACTGGCCAGTTGATAGCCCTGGCTTGCACTGGCCGAGTAGTGGACAAGCTGCTATTGACTCCCTCAATAGGCTTTGAAAACTCAATGAAAAACTATATTTGATTTCTTGCTCTGTCTCCAACTCTCTTATGTTTTATCACCAGGTCCAGAATGATTGCCAAACCCAACTGTTCCTCTACAGATTCCTTGCAATCAAGGTGTGTTCAAGAGCTCCTGTGCAACACGAGCGTCGTGTTGAACTTCAGTGAGTTGGAGATCGAGGAATACTGCCTTAACCAGGATGAATATCTGGAAAAATACCTTGGACCTCGATGCTCCCCAGTCTTTTTGCCTGTTTGCATCACCTACCTTATCATCTTCTTGGTGGGAGCAGTGGGTAACATTCTCACCTGCACTGTTATTGCTTGCAACAAGGTAATGAGGACGCCCACCAACTTCTACCTGTTCAGTCTGGCTGTATCCGACCTCTTGGTCCTTCTACTGGGAATGCCGTTGGAACTTTACGAAATGTGGAGCAACTACCCATTCCTCTTGGGCAAGGGTGGATGCTACTTCAAGACGTTCCTCTTTGAGACAGTCTGCTTTGCCTCGATCCTCAATGTAACAGCACTGAGCGTTGAGCGCTACATAGCTGTAGTTCATCCGCTCAGGGCCAAATACGTAGTGACATGCACTCACGCCAAGCGGGTGATCTTAAGTATATGGAGCATGTCCGTGTTGTGTGCCATTCCCAACACCAGCCTCCATGGGATCTTCACCCTCCCTCTTCCGAAAGGCAAAGGAGTAGGGTCCATGCCCAATTCTGACACCTGCATGCTGGTCAAGCCACGCTGGATGTACAACTTGATTATACAAATTACCACCCTGCTGTTTTTCATCCTGCCTATGTTGACCATAAGCGTGCTGTATCTGCTCATCGGCATGCAGCTGAAACGTGAGAAGATGTTACATGTCCTGGAGGCAAAGGCCAGTCTGGGACAACACAGCTACTCTAATGTGCGTAGTCAGCAGCAGAAGACACGCCGCCAGCAGGTCACTAAAATGCTGTGTAAGTAGGCCCATTCTGTACTATTTCTAGGTCACTAATCAATTATAAATTTTTGACATTGTCCATGTTAAGTCTGCACAAAAGGTCTGATTTCTTCGCTTCTATTGATTCTCTCATAGGCTGTGCAATCTTTGGATTAACACTTGTGTTTAAGCATAATGTTTTATTTTACCTTTAAATATATTACATTTGTTACATTATACTATCATACTGATATTTTAGATCTCCTAACCCAACCCCAGCCCTAAGCCTAACCACTTAAAAAAAAAATTGTAACAGGCAGGTAAATGTAGTCACAATAATTTTAGTTACTTTACACTATAATATAGATATTTTTGAGCACTTAAGCCCAAACCTACGCCTAAATCTTACCATTTCTCAACAATATAAAAGACATAACAATCAGATACAAGTACAGTCACAATAAATTATTCCAAAAAATGACTATAAAATTATTCCAAATGACTTGTGCTGCATTCAAAGTCCTCCGAAGACACATGATAGCTCTATGTGAGGAACAGAGTGAAAGGGTTTTAATCGCTGAAAATCTCACTCTCTGTAAAGGCAGTCACTTTTACTTCGAAAATATACATCCAAACATTTGCATGTCACAATCAGTCACAAGACACGCAAGAGCCAGTGGCATTTGACATCACCGACATTGTTGATTTTTAATGAATAAATGAGTGCGGAATTTGAGAATTTGAGACGCAACTTGGTCATTTGGAAAACTCCCTTTGTGTCGCACAGCAATCAAATAAAAACTTTAATGATAAAAGGAATTAGTGAATGATGACAGCTTTTTTCATTTTAAAATGTACCCTTAAGCAAAGTACTGAAATCCTTGAAATAAGTTGAATATGGTTTTAGAGTGACATTCAAAATATGGACCAAGGGCAAAATTTTGGGGGGTGCAGGCAAAAAGTCGCTACAATAACTATTCAGTGTGTTGACTTACAATAATATCTGTAATGACAAAAATGTGTACTAAATTAGACACAGTAAATACAAAACAGAAGCTTTTTCCCTAGTGGTATTTTAGAATCCCTCTCTATGGGAATTTGAAGACAATAAAATAAGAGAATAGGGAAATTTGAGAATGCAAATTAAAATAAAGATATACTACAAAACAAAATATTTTGTCAGTTAACTTAAAAAAAATTATTCATGTGGTTACATCTTAATTAACTGGTTTTATTCAAGTCTATAATTTTGTTTAATATGACTTAATCAACTTCATTAGGATACACCAATGAAAGTTTACCCAAAAATGAAAATTCTGTCATTATTAGCCTTAAAAGTGCTGTAAGTCAATTTTTCATGGAAAAGTAGGCAAAAATATTCCTACTCCCTTGGCATTGGCAATGTACACTTAAGTCTATGTAACGGAAGCCAGCTGGTACATGATAGCTCTGTGGTATCTTTAGCCTCCTCATTAGCACGCCCTCCTCCCATGCTGGCTGACACCGGTTCAAATCCCGCTCAGAGCAGGTCAAGCAGGAACGGTTAGAGTGGTGCCGTGACCCGGATGGGAGTGAGGTTTGGGGGGGTGTGATGGAAGCCAGCTGGTACATGATAGCTGTGTGGTATGTGTAAACCTCAATACCCTGGCCTCAAGAGGTGCATTTAGCCTCCTTGTTAGCGCGCCTGCCTCCCATGCCAGTAGATGCCGGTTTGAATCCTACTCGGTGCAGGTCGAGCAGAACCGGTTACATATATATTGCCAAGAAAGCTTGATATGAATTGAATCTGCCCATTTGATCCTACTGGAAATCAGCAGAAGATTTTGTCCAACTTTTAATTACAGCATTTTATGGTATGCAAACATATACTTGTATCAAAGATTTATACATGTAAAAATGTGTTTAAGTTAACTCTATCTGTAAAAAAACTGAACATTTTAATATGTACATATTTAAATTATTAAAATAAATGACGACTAAACAATTTCTTAGTATAAAGTAAATATATTTATGATTATATACAAATTTTTGTTTTAATGTACCATGTACCATGATTAATCGCGATTAATCATAGAAAACTGTGTGATTAATTAGTTAAAATATGTCAATCGATTCACAGCCCTAATTAAAAAATGTATTAATGATTTAATTTTGAGTAATTAGCTACTGTAGAGTTTCATAGCACTTAAGCTGGGCAAATGTTAAATAATGTTTACCATAAAAGGGTTTTTAACAGCCAGTTTGAAGCCAAGCGTGTCTAATTTTTCAATCAGGAAAGAACAAAAATCTTTAAAAGAAATTCCTGAATATAGGCAAGTGGGGTTTAATTGTGTTCAATCATATGTTTACCCAACAGCATAACAAAAATTTGTTGATATTGTAATTTTGTAAATTTTTCCACTATGAAATGATTTCAACTGTCACCCTAAATGACACTGGTACATACTGTATGAAATAATATAATATATAAATATATTTCATCTGTAAATGTCAGAGTAATCTCTCTTTCTCTCCAGTTGTACTAGTGGTGATGTTTGGCATCTGCTGGGCTCCGTTCCACACTGATCGCCTGATGTGGAGCTTCATGGACCAGAAGAGCAGCGACCACATGGAGATCTTTCAGGTGTATGAGTATGTCCATGTCATCTCTGGGGTCTTCTTCTACCTGAGCTCTGCCATTAACCCCATTCTCTACAACCTCATGTCTACTCGCTTTAGGGAGATGTTTAAGGAGGTCATGTGCCACCACAAATGGCAGCCTAGCCCGAGGAAACGCTCTTTGAGCATGACAAGGGTCACTATGCGCAGTACTGTAAGTGAGATTCCTCCCTGTAATGGCACTGTTACTACTGAAGGAGAAGATTATGATAAGTATGAATGCCAGGAAAGTAAGACCAACTTTTCCTAAAAAATAAATATTCAGTTGTATTGCATTGTGTCATATTTGGTGTCAATGTTTTTTGTTTTTTGGAGAGAGAGAGAGAGAGAGAGAGAGAAAGAGTAACATTAACTTTTGGCCACATTGCAAAAAAAAATATATATATATTATTAATAATATATATTCCTAATCAGTTTTTGTTATGTTGGCTTGACAAAGTCAACATACTTTTATTCTACAAATATGGTTTATTATTATTATTTTTTATTTTTTATTTTAATCCGTAAACCAAGACCAAAAATTCTTACTCTTAACTCATTGAGTTTTCAAGCTACATTCACCAGATTTGGTACAGACCTTCAGCCTGTTCTGACTTAGAGTCTGTTCCAAACCCTAGTGAGCTGCCTCCGAAGGCAGAACTTAAGACATCATAGGCACGCTCCTGATGCGAAGGCTGTTCCAAAAGGTAGAAATCTTATTATGCTGACTCCTGAGATATCTAGTTTTGGACAAATTCTATGGTATCATCATATGTATCATTCCCCTGGTCGGCGATCCCAGAATGCACCACGATGATCTTGGTGGAAAAATAAATCCAAGATGGCTTAAGAAGCGAGATACATTTTATTATAAATATACTTATAATCCATTAAATACTGAAAAGTGAAAGGAATTTAGCTCAAGAAGGGAATTATAATTAAATTGGGGAAAATTTAAATAATTAATGGTTACGTCTGATCAACTCATTTGGCCAGCGATGAGTCGATGTTAACGTACTTGTTAATTCTTAGCAATATTACTCTCATGGCCATTGAAAATAATATCACAAATACACTCACCGAGCATTTTATTAGGAACATTTGTACACCTACTTGTTCATGAGATTATCTAATCAGCCAGTTGAGACTTTATTGACTAATCTACAACATTAAACTAAACTAACACACATAGACAAACATGAACACAGGTTAGTAAATGAGCTTTAACAGAAAATGAATAGAAATTATCTGTAACAGAGGAAAATGAATTTATATGAAGTTTATCGACTTTGCCTTGAACAAACCCACAATACTTCATTTAATACGCCTCGATTTGCGATCGGGTTACCCAAATTATTTAATGAAGCACCAGATTAGGGAAAGCCTGGAGGTTACTTGTGTGTTGCTTAGTGCTGAAGTCCTTGAAGTGCTTTGGCTTGGCTCGTGGAAGTCTTTGTTTTTGCTGGGTCAATGGTCTGAATCGAAGAACATGTTGTTGCGCACCGGATGGATGATGTAATGACAATATAGAGCCTTGATGCAGCTGCGGAAGAAAGATTGTACTTCTACAATTTACAGATTTAGAAAATGAGGACTCCTGTGAGGGGAGGCCTCATAGTCTCCAGGGGCTCTCCCTTGAGAACTTTCAGAACTGCTCAGAAATCTACGCAAATCTGAACTGAACTGGTTCGATCGAGGCAGGGAGTTTTACCCATTCTGTTTGGCCCCACCCCAAAGATGTCAAAGTATCACGTCGTTCCTCTCGTGTCACCTGTAATCAGTTTGGAGTCGAGTCTCCCATGTGCTGCGCGTGAGGAGACCTATTTGAATGACGTGTGGAGTTACTAACTATGAACAGTGTTAAAAATCGATCTCTTATGAGGATTTTTATGATATGAAAGCTTTGAGATCTTGGATAAAAGCCATTGCACACTGTGCGACATTATGTCAGACTGTACGATACACATCGTAGACAAGACTGTTGTCCCAAATGTCCCGATCAGCATGAGTGGTGTGAAATGGGAGCAAAGTGGCATTATTTTGCCTGGAGAAGTGTTTTTTTTATTTATTTATTTTTTCTCTGTTTCTTCTTTATATGCAGATTTGAACTAATACATTACATGCTTAGCATTATAATTTGTTAATTTGTATTATTCATTTTTTTAATAAAATGGGAGTGGTGTGAATATAAACTAGTAAAGAATTTTATGGACGTTGAAATTAAAATTATTAAAATAAAATAGTTTAAAGAAAATCTGATCATATATTTATTTTGATTCATTTTATTTATTAAGATTTTTATTTAATTCAGGAAATTATGCTTTTTGCATATTGCATAAGTGTTTTTATTTATTTATTCAAACTTTTTTATATATAAAAAATTAAAAAGAAAAAACATTGAAAGTGCTTGAGTGGGATGTTATCTGAGCACAAATGTGGCGAACTAGGAGAACGTGTCTTGACAAGGAGCAAATTAGGGGTCTCTCTCAAAAGAGTGAGCATGGTGTACGTGAGGAGCAGGTTTTCTCATCTGACCTTCGTAGGAGCAGTCATACCACGTGACTGAGATGCAAAATTTCTGACACTGCCAGAACTTCGTTGGAGGCTAAGACTAATCGCAAAGGCCATTAATCGGGCGGTGGTGAACATGTCACACTCGGCGATAAAAGATTACTGATTTTGCCCTACGATAAGAGAAATCCTTTACGATGGCTACATTTTTGTCAGATGGCAAAATGATGGCAAAAATTGTACAGAGTGAACCGGGCTTTAGTGTGCGATGTCTTTTCATACTGATCGTCCTTTTATTTTGTTTTTTTCGGATGATCAAATATCCCCGTAATCCCAAAGACTTAAATTGATGGAATGTTCAAACGGACCGAGACTAGGAGTGGGTTGCACCAATAAGGATTAAATTAAGCATAGTTTTGAGCTAATCCAAGGTTTGTTGATCTAAATTTTATTTTAATATAAATTGTGTTGCACCGCTTAATTTTAAATACGGTTTAGCAAATCAGCGTTTAAACTTTTGACCTGTGATTAAAACCTTCACCTGTTTGTCCGCCATGATGGATTCTGAATCTAGTTGTAGATTGTTAGTAGGCTACACAGGGCTGATCAAGCAGGTTAAGAAAATGTCGCAGCAGCTTGTACAATGTCACAAGCTTTAAATATGGCAGCATCATTTGAGGTTCTCGGATCGGCCTCCCCTCGTGACAACGCACCTATTATGGCCAGAAATTAAGAGGCTGCCCACCGAAGCGAGTATGAGAGAGGAAGGGAACAATAATGACCATTTGTCACTTGTTACCCCTCTCATTAAATGCCGAATTAACGCTCTCCTCTTGCTTCTCCTCGAGAGACCCATCTCTGTCCCTACATGTAAAGGATGGGGAAGCGGGTAATCGCGCTGACACCGACACGAGCTGCCATATTCGCACAACTGAATTTGAAAGCACACATAAACTAGTTTAGACTTCCGTTTTTGGATGTCATATGTAATATGTTATATAAGTAGATATAATGTTTATGCACTCGTGCTCAGCTAATGATAGTTATAATGGCATTATTATAGTTAATTAAGGTGAACGTTACTGTTTCTTTACTTGACATTTGGTTTAGTATGGTCAATTGACCAACAGTCTTCATTAGTTCACCTATATCCTAGATTCTATTTTATTGGGATAAATATACATGAATGGTGATTAAACAGTGTATTTTTCAAAAATTTAACTAATGATAAATTGTTCACATTTACTAAATACACTGATGTAATGCACTAGGTGGTCACTCATTAATAAATGGTGAGTAGGAGCTGTATTTTATAACTCTAACTGATAAGTGGTTCATTGGTGTAAAATGTACGTATTATTGAGGGCTTTATATCACTTAGGACCATTTATTACATTTGGGCCTTTAACAGGTTTGTGCTTAAAACAAGAAAAAACTATTTGCCAATGGGGTAAGAAAAATAAACTTGTGTTTGTGTGTGTTATAAAGATATTTTGAATCTACACTGTCATTTTTCTGTGGAGAAAACTGGAATCTGGAAATAATGTAACAATGCATAAACATTTGAATATTTAAATATGTATTTTTTTATTTTTTTATTTTTTTTTACCATTTTGGTAATGAGAATTTTATGATGAACTTCCTTTATCACATTCCGGTATTGAGAATTTGAGAGTAAAATTTGAGTAACTCTTATAAAAATAATATCACAAGGTAAAAGATCTTAATGGTCCTAAAATAGGTTCATTTTCTATATACAAAATAAAACTTTAAACTTTTGTTTTGGAGTAAAATAGGACCAGGACATTTTCTTGACAGATAACCCACTTGCTCCACCACCGAAATATATTTCCTTTTTGGTTGATGTAATCATGTAACCTGTAAAATGAGTAAAAAATTGTGTTGATACAACAAAGCAACCAAAAGTTATAGCATTAAAAAAAAAAAAAAAAATCCTAGTGTCCAAAAACCTCTCCAGACAAAGGCTGTGTCTAGAAGGTAACCCCCCCGGCAGCCTACGTCTCACGAGTGTCTCATTCGCTGTTGCTAAGTTTGGGTTTAGTGTTAGATTTAATGGTAGGGTGAAGGTCAGGGTTAGGTTTAGGGGAAGGGTTAGGTGTAGGGTTTCTGGGGGGTTAACTTCTAGATATGACCCCAAACAAATAAAACATAATAAATGTACATAAGAACCAATTACTGATGCAAATACAATAATGACTAAAGGTATGCTCTCACTCCAAAGCATGCAGGCATAAGTAACATGATCTCATTCAGTTCTATTCTGTTTTATTTGAGTCATCATTGAATCTGTGTCATATTCTTGGCACCATCTCCTGGTGGCCATATGTAATTACAGTGAACGATCCTCTCTGCCCATATTTGGATGACTTCCACCTCTGGTCGCAGCGATCTGAATCCTAATACGATTGGTTTAGCATTCCATGATGCTGGACAACGTACTACATAATTTCAGATTAAGTCATCTGATCCAGGAAAACTAACTTGTTTTTAGCCAGATAATAAATTATCTGCTGTGTGCACATTGTGCTTCATGTGGATTATCTAATGATCTACGCATCCGATCACATTTTGTGTGGGCTCGTTTGAACAGGAATCTCCTCTTCTAAGTAACTGTAATATTGTATGTTCTGGCCAATCTGAGCTTAAAAGGTTAAACCCACCCAACAAATTTTTTTTCATTAAGAAGCCTGTTTCACTTGGAAATACATAAGATTACAGGAGTACATTTGATTATTATTATTAATTATTTTACCAAGGAAATATATTACAGCTTTTTTAGATCACTTTTGCTTTATTTGCACAAATTGTCATTCAGTTATTTTTATTTTTATTTAATTATATACAGTGTGAATTACTTGCTGGCACCATTAGCAATTAATTTACAGTAAACCTCTCAAATGAATTAGTAAAGCTGTAATGAGGTTCTTAAAATGGACAAGGAGGAAGCGAGAACCTGCTGAACAGTCAATGTAAAACTTTAATAACAAACTGAACTCAAACATAACATAAAATGCAACTCAAACAAAGACACACACACAGCTTTGTCTCCGGCTCATCCTTATCCCCTCCTGGCTGATTAGGATGATTCAGCGCCGGGCATGCGTCCTCACGGCCCGGCCACGCCCTCCTCCTTGTCACAAAAGCATATGTACAACTTATAATAAAGTGTCATTACACTTTAAATGATAAATGTTTCATATTTTATATCTAATGTACAGTTCTTTTCCTTGGTCATTTTGTCATGTTTTGCATCAGTGTATTACTGTATATCTCTAACCACGAAACTAGAATGAAATGTGTACAGCTATTCTATTCTTGTGACAAGCTATGTAAATAAATGTATTGGAAAAACAGCCTTCAAAACCACTGTAGCATGCTTTTTGGACCATTAACGGATACATTTGCTGACAAAAAACACATCTTTTGAGCATAATAAGTGAAATGTGTTGGCAGTCTGTATCTTTATCATTGAAAGAACAAATGATGAGGAAAGATGGAGAATGACGCAGGTCTTTCCAGGCAAAATGCAGTACATGAGGCGTGTGAAGCCCAATCACAAAGATTATTTTATGCTCCAGAATTTCATAAGGAGATGCTGAAAACCACTAAGCAATAGCCTGAATAGTAACCGTGCTTTAGAAGGTGCATTCATAACTCACAGTAACTTTAATCTTGATTCACATCCATGGGTTCTGCTCGGATATGTATGCTGATCAAAGCCTTTGAGGCAATTTTTTTAAATTAAAAAGATATTGTTTCAAGTTTGTGATGCAAAATTTATGGGGGGCATGGTTTATTGTGGGGGAAACAAATCCTGGTACCTTGTTTACACATCACATACATTTTCGGCATGGTTTTCTTTCTGAAAATTGGCAAATGAATTTGAAATGTCTTCTTTTTCCTTCGAGGAATGAATGGGTACCTATGGTAACCGAGATTTGTTACCATAGGTACCATGGATGGGCGATTTCTCCCTTGAGTTAGGGTCAATTAGGGTCAAATAAGGCTGTGTGAGATTGTGAAAAGGAGAAATATATAAAGTATATCGTAATCAACAAAATCACCGTTAATACAGCATAAACCTGAATAAACACTGGTTGGAAGGGCAGAACCTTTGTGATATGTCTGCCCAGAGTCATTTCACTGACGCACACTTCTTAACACACACAACAGCCATGTCAGTGATCAAATGATGGAGAAAGGACCTCTTAACGCTATTTGTTGTACAAAACAAGCCCAGATGGTGATAGAAATCAAGTACTTTTTCAGCCTAAGTAAGGTGCATTTTAATTATCACAGAAGCACATCATCTTAACTATCACTAAAATGCAGAATGAGACATTTTTGTCTGCAAGCGCTTTTTATGTGGCACTGACGCAAATCATGAACGTAGCTTTATGATTGCTGTAACAAAGCAGATAGCCACAGTCTACTGGCAGGTTAATATTGTGGAGGATTTGAGTTTAAGAGATTTAATGCCCATTGCAATGAAAATATAACCTATAGGTAGACTAGTTCTTTCATGTAGTCAAACTCCCACTTAGTTCCTTGAATTGGTGCATTTTAGATAATTTCTATCTTTATACTGTGGAAGGCTTTGTTTGGAAAATTATAATAAAGCATTATATTGTTACATATTGTTTTGTTTTCTTTCCTAAGACAGAAATAAACACATTTTGACAGGAAAAGATGTATATATAGTGTCAAATTTCAACACTTTCAAAATATGTGTTTAATCGCGATTTAAAAAATTATATTGATTAAACGCAATTACAGTAATAATTTTAATCGACTGACAGCACTAATATATATACAGTATATAAACGGGTTTAAAATGGTTGTGTTGAGTTCTTAGAAATTTCATCTTTTTAATCAGTGTTAGTTTAGTATGTTTGATCTTTTTTTTTTTCTTGAACAAAACTTTTGACTTACTAAGGCCACATTCACATTAATCCGTTTGAGTTCCAAAACTCAGTTTTCAGTTTCCTAACATCATTGTTTTCCAAAGTATGCAGCTACAGAGATAAAATTCAAAATAATATCAATATTTCTTTCTTGTTCAGTCATACACTTAGCACCTCACATTTCTCCTTCACAATGATTCATGTATTCTACATAAATAATAGCCTATATTAGAAATAGCCTAAGCATTAACCCATAATGTACTTAAAGACCCCCTCCAGTGAAAATCAGGTTTTTAACCTTGTTTACCTGACCATATGGTGTTGTTTATATGCTAGAAGACATGAGTGAAATCAGCAGTCAATGCCATGGCTGAACATTTTCGCCTTGGAACTGCAGTGTACCAAAGACAATCTCAAAAACATGGATTCAGACAGCCAGGGTTTCATACATCACAAACCTAAGGAACCAATTCCATCAACTTGCGGGGTGGGGCTTTCCATATCAATAGCATAAGCTACGGTGAAACAAGGGGTATCAGAAGAATCTAGGTGTAGCTATGTATCAGTATTTTGCAAGACATGCAAAGTTGCAAAAGTACAAATGGAGAGCCTTCATGTATTACCAAAGGATCTGAAAATCTGAGATAAATGGGTGCAGTTTATTTGGAAAATCGTAATGTCCCATCAAAACTTCCAGAGAAAACTCGGGTTTGCAGTAGTCATTTTCCAGAGAACTGTTTTGAAAATTTTACCCCAAAACAGATGGGTTTTGCCACTAAACTTATATTGAAGCCCAACACGGTTCCATCAATTTATCCTAGGGACACAGCGAGCCTGAGCTGCAGGCAAATGGTGCAGGGGTGAACAGAGATGGAGACGGGGATTAATTTGCATATTCATAGATCCGTGCATAATAATAGAGGCACTGGAGTTATATTTAAGCCATTTTAAGGCATGAAGGGATTATTTTCATGGAACATTTTATATATATATATATATATATATATATATATATATATATATATATATATATATATATGTAATTTTGATTAACAAAGATGAGTTTTTAGGGGTTAAACCAGTGACTGGAGAGGGACTTTAAAAGTAATTAAATTAATTGAAAGCCAGTAACTGTAATCTGATTACAAGAATTTAAAATGCAATGTCTTACACTACTTTTTTTTTACTTAGATTACAGTAACTAATTGCTTTGTAATAGGATTACACCCAACACTGGTGACAACAAAATTGATGTACTCTGTGTTGGTTACACTACCCTGACATGTGATTAGGCAATATTTTTTTTTTTTTTTTATGTAAAAAATTAAAGCAATATTTTGGGTTCAATACACATTAAGCTCAATCAACATAATTTGTGGCAATAATGTTAATTACCACAAAAAATGAATTTTGACTTGTCCCTCCTTTTTCTTAAAAAAAAAAAGAGCAAAAATCTGGGTTCCAGTGAGGCACTTACAATGGGAGTGAATGGGGCCAACAAAACGTTAAAATACTCACCATTTTAAAACTATAGCCACAGGACATAAACAATATGTGTGTTAACATGATTTTAGTGTGATAATATCTCTTACTAACCTTTTCTATGTAAAGTTTTATCAAATTATACAACTTTGTTGCCAGGACGACGTAACGCTGTAAACCCTTAAACCAACAAACTTTTTTAAACAACTTTACAGCTCAAATAATACATGAGTTTTAACAGAAGAATAATGTAAGTGCTTTTATAAAATTATAAGCTTCACATTTCTGCTTTTAAACCCTCCGAACATTGGCCCCACATTGTAAATGCCTCACTGTAACCTCGATTTCTTTCTTTTTTTCTTTTTTTTTTAAAGGAGGGACAAGTCAAAACTATTTTTTGGTAATCAACATTTTGCCACAACTTCTATTTATCTATCTATCTATCTATCTATCTATCTATCCATCCGTCACCTTGTTCTAATTTTCATTCACCACTATATGCAACCCCTCTTTTTTTAAAGTATATAATTTTCCAAAGAATTGCCATAAAAATATGAGAATTTTTGTTTGTTTCTTCCTATCACATTCTTTTTATTATTATTTGCCCAACAGCCAAACTCCTTTCCCTCCAGGACATATAAAGTAGCTTTTTTTCTCTCTTTGTTGAAAGGTAAAACTTTATCCTGAGCTACTATGTAGAGCGCTGATCTGTTACAACCAACGACATTTGAAAGCTTGAGAAAATAGAGCTGCTGAATCTAATCTGAAATGCCAAACTGTGCTTGCAGTGAGCAGAAGGATATATGCTACGCTAAAAACAATATTGGGATAGAAATGGAGACATCTATAGACAAAAAAAAAAAAAAAAAATCTTATCCAATTTATTTAACTCTCCATCTGCAAAGATAACCTATTGCAGATCAGATAGAAGCTTCTATCTTTACTCTCTATGCACTCCCAGGAAAAAGATTACTGGCTGGTGAAATTGTCATTTCTCCTCATACACAAACAATTGTTTGTCCTGGAGAAGTGTTGGAGAATTCTGAGGAGATATTTTGTTCTTATGTCTTCCTCATTTTAATTTAACATTTTTGAAAATCCTAAAACATTCTGTATGTTGACAGGTTTGCATGAGAGAGAAAAAATGATTTCCGATACAGTCTCAGATTTTTGGACCCCCACCCCGTAAAACTGTGTACTCAAAGCACCCATGACTTGACTTTGGGCCTAGAAGGGTTTAATATTGACTTTTGTCACTTGTATTTACCTTAACCATTCAGCAGAGGGCCCCTCACTCACACCATTAATAACTCAAAGTAAATGCATAATAATGTTAAGAAAATGAACATCAATAAACAAAAATGAACTGCAAAATTCTGAAAATTCAAGTAAACATTTTGCAATTTCAACCTTTCTATAGTAAAAATGTATTTTGCAAATGTGTGTGTGTCAGATTTCTGTCATCAGATGGAAAAGCATGACTTGCAACTTATTGATGCTTTCGTTCCGTGTGTGTGTTTGTGTGTTCTGCATTGTGAGTGTGTTATCGTCTCACCCTTTGATTTCTGAGTGTGTGTGTTTAGCAATGTGACTGATTTAATGTTTTTTTGTGTGTGTGTGTGTAAGTGTGTTTGTGTGTGAGTGAGTGGGTGTGTATTTTGCACTGAGGATGTTTTAGAGTCTCACCCTGTAATTTCGGTCTGTTTTTATTTTTTGTTCTGCTTTGTGGCTGATTTATTGAATGTATTTGACAGATAAAAAAAAAAAGTTCTGTTTTTGTTCTTTCCCATTCATTTTCAATGGTCGGTCAGTTTTGACCACAAATACCAAAGGTGTCGATACTTTTTTTTAACGACCACTTAGACTTATCGAATAAAGCACAATTATCATTGTATATATACATGTTTTATGTTCAGATGGCAAATGGAGGTAAATTCACCAAGTCATGTAATGCTCAGATAAAGGAAAACATTTTTATTAAATGAGGAAAATTTATTTAGGTCAAAAATGACCGAATACAGTACCATAGGAGGATTAACCAATGTGATGTAGTAATTCTCACCATTCAGGAACTTCATGATGTTTTGTCTTTATTCTGTATAAATCAATTGTTTTGACAATTTCTGATAACTTTTAAAGCTGATTAAAGTGTCATATTTCTTACTACTATATTAAGTGTTGTAGCAATATTGTAGTAAAGGCTTTTGAGATAAGAAACTAAGAAAGATAAATATGGCTTCCTGCCCTGGGTGGATGTGTTTGTCTGTATAAATATCACAAAAATAATGTATTTGGTTCTTATATCCTCTGTGCCTTCAGTAGTAATAAACACCAAAGGCAGCTGCCACACAGAACAAACTGTCCTGTAAGAAAAGACAAAAATAATCCAGAAATGAGAAGGTAAGGGACAAAAATCACATTTCAAAATCATGTCCTACTATAAAAATCAGCTAAATCAATTCTTCACTTACATTCATATAAATATCTTGAGCATAGCTGTCTGTATCTGCATCCCAGAAACAGCGTGCAGCCATCCTATGAAATTAAAACATATGTAGACAGGAAAAAAATCAATTCAACAGCGCAATATGGAGGGCCAAATAACTCAAAATTAAATCAATAAATAAATACATTAAATACATAATTAAATTGTTAAAACAAAAACTATAAAATCCTTAAATGAATCATTAAATCGTAATAATGCCCCTAAATGCCCTTTGTATTTCATTGTAGCACTGGTTTGCATCCATTTTAGCCATGTCTTTGGTAACCCTGAAAATAAAATAGCCCACTGTCGTTAAGTGTAGCTGATAGCCGTAACCCTAAAAATGAAAAGACACAAAGCTCGCACTTAAATGAAAATCAACAAAAAGATCATGTTAAAATGAAAATGGACACAAACTAGTGCTCAAATGAAATATGGGGGAAGTTTATTGATGTATTTAGTGATTTAATAATATTTTTTTGTTTGTTTAACAATTTTATTATGTATTAATATAAGTGATTTATTTAAATACTTATTTAATTATTTAATTTTGAGTAATTTGGCCCTCCATAGTGCAAAGTGTATCTTGCAGAAAAGCAGTGATGAAACACAACTCACGTAAAATGTTCCTCGGCAAATTGCTTGCATTTTTGGTTTTAACCACATACTGTATGTCACTACAGAGCCCAAAGTTCGGTAGTGAAGCTTTTAGAGCCTGAGGGTGTTTCTCAATGCTAAGAACTCAGAGTAAAGACTTGTGTTCTTATTAAGATCAGTCTTGTCAAGCTGCCTTGGAAGAATGAACTCAGAAAGACAAGAGGACATAGGACGCATCTGTTGCGAGCTTTGAGATTTGCTGCGATCTTCCTGTGACACAATTAACCGTCTCAGCACATTTGTAGTCAGTGAGCCTTAGTTTACATGTCAGGGACTATATCTTCAAGCTGAAGGATGCCACTTATTGACTTTGCTTTGAATGAAAATGAAAATTTGTGCTTAGTATTAATTTTAAGTTATAACTAGTTTTATAAATGTAATAAAGCACTCAAGCACTACTTAAATGTAGTCTTTATTTAAGTATGATTAAAAAGGCATGTCTTACAATATAAAACAACTTTTTCCATAGCCATTGTTTCTAACAGAATGATGAATCAATACTTTTGAAATAGGTAGGGCCTAAATATCTGGGGAAATAGCTTATTGAAAAGACTTTGACTAGAGTTAGACCTGCCAATACATTCAACAGGAAAGTAGGTTTCAGCTGCCCTGCAATATTGGTTTCATAACATCAGACCAATGTCGGGAAGATAGATTATATCTTCCTCAGAGTGGGCGTCCTACAAAGATCAGGGCAAGGGCACTCAGTAGAAACCTCAGAAATGTGACAAACAACTCTAGGGTCACAGCTATACATCTGGGCACATACCTCTCACATGTTACCTACTGTTTGTTTGGTTTTTTCTTTCTTCTCAGAACTAACTTAAGTTTAGCTGTTGATTTAACATGTTAATTTGGTGTGCTTAATTACAGTGGCAAGAAAAAGTATGTGAACCCTTTGGAATTACCTGCATTTATGTATACATTTGTAAAATCTGGTTTGATCTTCATCTAAGTTACAATAATGAACAAACACAATCTGTTTTGACAAATAACACACAAATTATTGTATTGTTCTTGTACATACTGAATACATCATTCAAACATTCACAGTGTAGGCTGGAAAAAGTATGTGTCCCCTAGGCTAACGACATCAAAGAAAGCTAATTAGAGTCAGGAGTTGGCAAACCTGGCATCCAATTAATGAAACGACAATTAGACAAATTGTCTATAAATGGAGACTATTTAGTACTGTGGCTTTTATACCTAGAAGTGGCCGTCCAGCGAAGATGACTCAAAGGGCACACCGCAGAATGCTCAATGAAGTCTCAAAAGAACCCTAGAGTGACAGTTAAAGACTTGAAGGAATCATTGGAACTGGATAACATCTCTGTTCATAGGGGTGTAACAGTTTATTGTGGCACGATGCATCGCGGTTCAAAAACATGACGATGTGCATCGTGGAGATGGGACATTTTTTATTTTTGTAAAAATTATTTTAGCTTCTGTTTTATCCAATACACGCGACATCCTACACCTATGTAACGTGGGCAAATGGAAATCTCTTCACTGACACAAGGAGCTCTAAAATATGATTGCACACTAGAAGCCACAGGTATTGTTCAATGAGTTCGGTTGAACGTGAAACCAGGAGTGGGAGAGACGCACGAGGGATCGAATGTCCGTTTGAAGCGTGAGAGTGATCTGCTCTGCTTTAAGGAAACAAACTGTTTTGCATATGTCTGTAAGGTAATAATAATAAAATAAAATAAAAACTTTCAATCTTAAATTGTCTTGATTCAGGCTTAGTTTAATAGCAGGACACCACAAAGGAAGCTGCTGCTTTGAAACAAAATCATTGCTGCATGCCTGAAGTTTGCCAAAGACCACCTTGACACTTCACTACTGGGAAAATGTTTAGTGGACTGATGAAATTGAGGTTGAATTGTTTGGGAAGAACACGCAGCACTATGTATGGTGTAAAAAGATCACCGCATACCAACATGAAAACATCAGCCCAAGAGTGAAGTGCTCATGATCATGATTTGGGGCTGCTTTGCTGTTTCGGGGCCTGGACCGCTTAGCATCATCAAGGGAAAATGAATTTCCAAGTGTATCAAGATATTCAACAGCAGTTGTTCCCAACCCTGTTCCTGGAGGCCCCCCAACACAACTTTTTGGATATCTCTCTAATCAAACGCACCTGATTCAACTCATCGGCTTGTTAGTGGAGACTTCAAGACCTGAATTGGGTGTGTCAGAAAAGTGCGACACACAAAATGTGCAGTGTTGGGGGGCCTCCAGGAACAGGGTTGGGAACCACTGTCCTACAGGATAATTTCAGGGTGGCTGTGCACCAGCTGAAGCTCAGTAGAAGTTGGGTGATGTAGCAGGACAATGACCCTAAACATCTAAGTAAATCCACTACAGAATGGCTTAAAAATAAAGAAAATCCACCTTTTGGAGTGACCCAGTCAGAGCCCAGACCTTAACTCAATAGAGATGCTGTGGAATGACCTCAAGAGAGACTTTCACACCAGACATCCTAATAATATGGCTTAGCTGAAGCAGTTCTGTAAGGAAGAATGGTCCAAAATTCTTTCTGAACGTTGTAAAGGTTTAATCCGCAGCTACCGGAAACCTGGTTGAGGTTATTGCTGCCAAAGAAAGACTGACCAGTTATTAAATCCAAGGGTTCACTTACTTTTTCCCACAGCACTGTGAATGTTTAATGGGATGTGTTTAATAAAGACATGAAAGATTATAATTGTTTGTGTGTTGTTAGCTTAGGGACACTGTGTTTGTCTATACTTGTGACTTTCATGAAGATGAGGTCACATTTATTACCAATTAATGCAGAAAACCAGCTATAAAGTCAACACGCCTCGTCAAACAAACGAGAGCAGCACAGTCTTCCACAGATGATGCGCTCTTGCACTCAAAGGGTGCTTCTCATTTCTTAAATTGTGCATCCTTGTTTCCTCACTACTCTGTCCTTGAGCCCGTGACCCGGAAACCGACAAAGTCCGCCATTATGAAGGCCGTATCAGTTCTCTAATTGCAACGCGAGGAGGCGAGGAGGCAAGGGCCAAGGACGGAGGAAGCTTACAGAGGATGCTTGAGCGAGGAAGCACCTGCTTCAAGCTTTTTTGTCGAAGCACCTGACGCACACATCAATTAAAAACTAGCCGCGTTTGATGTAAGCGGTGATGTTGCTGAAGGATTGGTCTATTATGCTTTAGAGACACTGAAAACTAGTGAAACGCAACGCAACCAAAGTGACAAACAATTAAAAAATAGCACAGAGGAAGTCGGCCAATAATAGGGTTCTGTTCAATGATATGGAAATGAAATAAATAACATTATGACTGCACATTTTTTGTTGTTTTTGTATTGTCTAAATCAGGGTTCGGCAACCTATGGCACGTGTGCCAGCATTGGCACGTGGAGGGGTAATCACTGGCATGCCAGCAACGGCCAAAGAGGAGTAGACCATTTTCTTTATATAAATTCCACACCTGCATTCCAATCTACATCTTGATGTAAACCTTCCTCGTGATCACGCAGCGTTTTCATGAGGTGAATAGGAGGCTTAACACAAAGTTAAAATGTGACGAGACTGCAGTATACAAAACAGACTCTTGAATCACGAGTCGCGTGATCGTGAGGAAGGATTACATCAAGATGTAGATTGGAATGCAGGTGCGAAAAATGTCACATAAATAAAATTGTCACAGCCATTGACCAGGAAAATAAAAAATGGCACTCCATGTCAAAAAGGTTGCCAACCCCTGGTCTAAATGCTTCACTTGTCTGCTGCTAGAATATATGTATATGATGTAATCAGTGGCGCCTGCAGCTGTACGGCTGTACGCACTGAGCGTACCATAAGCGCTCTGACTGACATAAGAAATATTTCATCAATCACGAAATATGTCCCGTATTTCTGTTGGCTGTTTAAAAGAACTAACAATGCCCAATTTGCGAATTCATAATTCTTTTGAGTCGGTTCTTTTCAGTGAATTGGCCAAACGGGCTTGCAAAATGGTCTGAATCGATTCGTGATTCAGTACAATTTGTTCTGAGCGCTCTCTCACTGAATCCTTTGGGGCGGTTTTTCACACAGTAAAGCAGTATCGGAATTTTTACGAATACAGAGAACAAACAGCACTGCATACAGTGGAAACTTAACAATAGTTAGCCAATAGTTTCATGAATGCTACTCATCCTCGAGAAAATAAATTAATGCTTATCTCAAAGTCACCAGAATTGAATGCTTTGGTGTTGTTTTTTTGCACAAAAAAAAAAACACATTTAAATCTCTTATGGGGGAGCATGATAAAAGGTTTTTTTAGGCAGATTTAGAGGTCTGCAACCCGACCCAGGCCCAACGGGACCTTTCAAGTACAACTTCGGGTTTGTATAAATGAAAGGGGTTAGGGGCCGTTCACACCGAAAGTGTTTTTGCGCCCGTCTGTTCTGTTTTCCCATTCTTTAAACACATGCTGGTTGAATGTCTTTGACATTTGCACCGCGTCTCGCTTTTTCTTCAGCGTCTCAAGCAGGACGGGCACATTTTAAACACCATGAGAAGTTAAAAAGAAAGACACTCTGTTTCATTCTTTGTTCTGCATCTAGATTGTTTTTAGCGCACTTGTCACAAAGATTCAACATTCTAAACAAGTTCAGGCTGCATAGAGGGGACTGTTGCAGTGTTTCATATTATTCCAGATTGTTCTGCACCAAGTGAAGTTTCAGTACTGTTAAGAATGTTGCCTATATGCTTACATAAAATATAGCCTACTGCAGCAGTACTTGCTAGGAGAAGAAATTAGATAGCAACCGATTTCAGGTTTGGGTCAGGTTCGGGCTTAAAATCTGACGGTAGCCTATCGTTCGGGGCAGGTAGGATCTCGGGTAAGGGTCGGGTTCGGGTTTCATTTTAAGGCCCGTGCAGACCTCTATGGCAGATTTCTGAGTGTACCCTCAGATTAAATCCTGCAGGCGCTGTAATGATTCTGAATTTGGACATTTATTATATATTATATTTATTGATATATGCAATTAATTGTGATTAATCGGCACATCATGTAATGAATTCGACTGAAAATTCTAATCGATTGACATCCCTACTTTAGCTCTATAACCACAAGGAATGTAACATGTGAAGCATTGCACTTACTTAACCCCCTCTCCTCGCTGCTCTCCGATTACCACCTGCACAATGAGCTTGTATCTGTCAAAGCCCACATCTGTTTATGGGGGGGAGGAAACACATATACGTGATCTATACTGTAGTTTCTCTATAAACGGTGAGGTTCAAGTGGAGTCCAGAATTTCACATGGTCAATGTCACGAATTTGCTTACATTTGATTTAGTGACTTAAAAATAGAGCCGAATCTTAAATATGACATATTAATTTGACATCATAATGTTTCAAAATCCTAAAACATTGTTTCTTTTTCCAGTTTTAAATCCTAGTCACTTGTGAACCTCACTCTCTATATATGCAGACTCATATCTCATCTCTTACATTTCAGTTTGTTTTTAATCGAGTCTGCTAAAGATCTTGACAGTGTGGGAACCTCCTCTGGATTATACTGCACTCCAGACAGCTGATCTCTCAGGATTTCTCTAATACACTCTTTTGCCACTCCTGCCTTGAACCTATCGAACATGGGGAAACAAACGGTCCGAATATTATATTGTTTGAACGTCTGTTTAAAGTAAATACTTGATCAAAAATACAGTTAGAGGCACTGAAACTCAAACATGCTTTCTAGGTAGACAGCTCACTAAGCTTTATTTTTTGTACTTTGTTTAAGCTGGCTAAAAGATACAGACATTTAAAAGCAAAAGAAGTTCATCTTACTTGTGTTTGTAATTGGGTCTAATGAGATACGTGTTTGCTGCAGCCTCCGAGCGCGCCATGAATTAAATCAACTTCAGCTACAGTGAACAGCAACGACAGACGTGCACAGATACTTTCGCTTACTGTCGTTGTCATAATAACAACGTTTACGGTTTTATCCGGGGAACGTCCTGACGTGATGACGTCATGGGCAAAATAAGAGCGCGTTCAATGGCTGCAAATGTTGAGAGGGTTAAATCGTTTCTTTCTTTCATTCTTTACTTCTTCAAAACGAAAGTGTGAAGCGTAAAAACGACGTTGGTTCGTTAACATAAAATAAATAACCATTAGTGTCGATCTGATGTATTTTGAGGTCGCTAAGTTTTGTGGTGCTACAAAATTGCCTTCAAACTGTTGCAAAATGAGCAAAGTAGGCCTACAGGGGAGAGTTGTCAAACTTTTTAATCCTAAAAAACTTTTTTTTTTCTATTACAGGCTTTTCAGTAACATTTAAACAGTAAAGCAATAGACAAATCCCATTGTTTACAAAAATGTCAGCGCATGCGCAGCAAGTGGTGGCAAACTTGTGTTGGATTTGACAGATTAGACAATAAAACGAAAGTACGACACAAAACCATCAAAAATACACACATATTTTTAGCTGTCCAATTATAATGCTATGAGTTAAAGGTGCACTCAATAACTTTTGTCTTTGTGTCATCTTGGACTTACAGTGACACCTAGCGGCTTGGATGCAGCATCATTTAAAATCAATAGTTTTCAGTTTCAGATGCCATTGTAGAAATTTAGTATTCACAGTCAGCCATGATTACTTTAATCAATGAGTGAAAGTGTCAAATAACAGGATGGTTACTGAGATTAAGCGAGTAGTATTCAGCTGGTCATGTGATTCTAAAATGGCAGCCCCCATGTGTGGACCCTCTCCATGTAGAATAAAACAGCTTTTATAAGGTTACTGATATGACTGGAGTCTTCATTTTAATGTGAGTGCTCATGATTTCCTACATATATTGCAAAATTACAATTCGTATCTTTAGGAGTTACACTTTTTTAATGAGGAAAAAATTACTGAGTGCACTTTTAATAGGGTACCTGAAACAATGTTCACAATAAATGTTTGCTGCAAAGCCATGAGTTGAAATGATCTCCTCAGTCCAGTCAGCTCTATTGATGGCTTGAAGCCACAGCCATCTACGAGTGCCCTCGAAATCATTTTTCAACAACGGAATCCGATAAAAGTTAACTGTTTGCGCACGGGTCCGGCCACCACTTCCGCGTTTGACGTAAACGGTGACGTTGCCAAAGGATTGGTCTATTATGAAACACAAAACAATTCATGAAATAGCATAAATTTAAGTAACCAAAAATATTCAACTAGTGCTGTTCAGGTTGTAGTCCAAAAACCTGGAAGAGAATTAGCATTTTCGAGCCATGGATTCCCTTTGGTTTTCCTATGATTTTTTTTTATTTATTTTTTTTATGCCCATTTTGAATTTATGAGTAAAATAAGGTCTGTGGTAAACATTACTTTAAGATACTTGGACATTTAGCTATAAAACATAAATAAGCCACTGTGTTTTAAAAAAAAAAAGTATGAAGCGAACAAGTTGCTAGATAAGGACTACAGCGTTTTTCCATTTTGTAAGGCATGTACACTCAAATGCTTGTGGTAGTTGTAGTTTTTAATTCAGCAACTTGTTAGCAATATTATTTATTTATTTATTTTAAAAACGGCAGCATCAAAATTCACGATTGGGGTATGACTGTTTGTCATTTGTGTTGTAGAACAAAACGTCCAAGTATTTAAAAGAAATGTTTACCACAGACCTTATTTTACGCATAAATTGAGAAACCCCTAAAATCCATAGGAAATTCCAGAATTAGCCTTCTGGGTTCGCCTACAAATTGACTTCATGGCTGAACGGCTTTATTGTTTTGTCCAACTAATATTGTGATGAATAAATTTTATAAATGTAAAATTGTCTTGTCCTGAAAAAAAAGACTGCTTAACCATTCAGTTAAAATCTCCCTTCAATATATACAGTAGTTGACGGTGCGGTTTTATAGAGCGCAACAGTGCCTGTCCACTTTTTCAGCCGTTTGGGTTCTGGAAGTATTTGTGCATTAGCTTGTCATAAAATCCTCCATAAAAGAGTTGTAAGCCATGAACCAAACCAGCCATGAGGTGAATCGCAACATTGCAAACTTAGTTTTGAGGCAAAAAGTATTTGAAAAGACAAAGGTACAAGACTGTGTACTTACCATCTTTCACAAGGGCACAAACTACAATCTCAGAAGAACCATGAATGACATATAGTTGAATTAAAAACAATGGGAATATATAAAACTGTTGATTTTAGATTGTGGATTATAAGTAAAGAAAAAATATATTTAAAATTTATTGCGAAATATGACTTGATTCCATCATTTACTGTGCGTCAAGAGAGTAGGCAGTTACTCCTGGGCTCATTTCATGGGCTTTGTTGGCTGCAGTTCTCTGATTGGTGAAGTTTCTCTGCTGGAACATGGGTAATGTAGTTGTTCATCAGGAATTCAGCTATCAAATGTTTAAACAATGAAGCTGAAATAACGCAGACTGATGGCTTCAGCGAAAGCATATACCATTGATGAACAATCTCGGAGCTCACGGTAGGTCTGTCTTTAAATGTTTATCAGTTATCGTTGAAAATCAGTTCGTCTATGGAAAATGAATGGGATTTTAACTTCTGGAACAAAACTGTTGCACCCTATGGTGTACACTTGTTTACCCAAGAGATGGCAGAAATATGATGTTATTGAAAAGTTATTTTGGAGGACAGAATTCACAAACCTTTTAAGAGTGTTCTGAACTAGGTGTTTGAAAACGATGTCAACAAAAGTATCAAGTGCAATTCTTTTTTACTTGGCGAATCAATATCAAAATAACCCACCAAGTAGTCTGTTCTCTGGCATTTTATGCATGTAAATGGAATGTCTGCAAGATACACTTCCTCTGTGGGCTTGTGGATCTTTAGGTGGTCTTGTGGTGAGGCAATGAGCACATGAGAGATTAAATTATTTGAGTAGGATCCCCCTCATATTACATTGAAACCACAATCACAACAACACATATGCAAATAGGCCTGTTTACAAAATACAGCATCATTGCTATAATTCTTTTCAAGATCTCTTTAGATATTGTTTTCTCAGTTGCCTTGTCTACTTCAATTGGTTTCCAGAGATGGCAATCTGAAAGTGAACAAAAGGTACAAAAGAACAAATATAGAAAAAAATGTGCTATGCTGCTGCAAGTGAATGTGATGACACTCAGTTCCTGTCTGTACCTCCCCTGAAAGCCAGAGGTGTTCTCGTAAACAAAAGTAAGATATTGCAAAGCATAGATCAGCAGAAACGGGAAGGCGTTTGCATCTCCGGTGGCTGCCTGTCTCCATTTGCTCTCTTACATGTGCAGCATGAAGTGTAACCTCAAGAAGAAACTCATACTCTTTTCATTCATGTTGCACTTCCTTATTAAAGGTGAGTAAAAGACAGCACTATCTTTTTGTCTGAAATTTAGCTTATTTTGACCTGGTGGCCTTTATGGTACTTTCATTACAGCTTGTTTCTAACAATAAGGCAAAAATTGAATTATTGATTTTTTTTCTTCTAAATCTTATTGTATAATAAAATATCAAAGCCAGTGTTTTTCTTTTTTTTTTGTGTGTGTGTTAGCACACTTTTCAAGCAGCAATATTTTGTTTAGTAATATTTCACAAAAAGAAGTTTTTTGGGTTGGACATGATACAACAATAGATATTAGTGAAGACAAAAAGTATTTGGATACTTTGACATTAGTTGACATTAGTTGGTTAAAAAGTTAATTCTGAGATTGGAGATGACGCTGTTTTGCTATCTGATTCAATAAAATTAATGAAATTATTAATGGGCCACTGTATACTATAATATAATTTCAATAAAAGGCTTCATAGAATTGTACAAGAAGAGAATTGAATTACCGTAGAATTTCCTTTGACTCATGGAAAATGTGACTTAACACAAACCAGCAAAACAACCGCTCTATCTAATTTGAAATGTTTCAGATTTACCTCTAAAAAGATAACGCTGGATGTAAATGTTATTAAATCAGTACTTTAGATTTCCCTCATTTATGTGAATGATAATCATTTATATTTAATGATGTATTGCTCTCTTAAAGTGACAGTGTGTTTTTTTTTTCAGTGGAATGTGATCAAGTTAACGGTACAACTGGAGGAAATGTCAACATTACATTCACTTTTCAAGATCCTGATAAAGGCAGTCTTCCCAAAGGACACATATGTCTGCACAAAAATGAAAACAAGATTGAAAATTGTCACAAGATCGGGGCTAACTCTACCGGTTCGGGAAAATTTTTGTTTAATAATGTGGATAATGTGAATAATGCCATTACACTGAGCATCACAAATCTCACCATAGAAGATAAGGGAATATATCATGTCGTGTTGCATAACGAAGGCAAAAGGCCTCTTATTCCGAGCAATAAAATTTATCTTACAGTCAAACTTGTTAACAAATCAACAGGTAGGTTTTTCTATTACATTACGATATTGTATTAAGGCACACAGAAAATATTTTAAATTGATTGTTTGTTAAATATTTTAAAACAATGGGGCAAATTCACTAAACAGTTGCACCACTTTTAAGAACGGTAACTCTGCGCAAAAACCTGCATCTTAACCTGTAATCAGGGGTTAAAGTGGGGCTAAACGGTCTGGAACGACATTCCAGCACCTCGGCACGACGTGCCGCAACTTGGCACAGTGTTCTGGCACCTTCAATTCCAAAAAGAAAACAAAAATAGTCCAGTCTTTGACGTGTCAGAACCTGTTCGCTATATTTACCTAGAGCGAATCTGCGGCTTCAGTTTAAGTGCTGAATGTGCTAAAATAGCACTGCACCATGAGTATTTAAATTAAGCCGTTGTTATTCTTTTCAGTACAAACACACCAGTGTTGGGGAATAGTTAACTAAAAGTAGTAACTTAACTAAGTAACTATAAGTTACTTTACTAAATTTTTCAGTAGTGTGACAGTAGCTCAGCTTTTTTCACAATAGTGTCGCTTTTTCAGTAACAAGCCAAATTTTCCAACGAGTTGCGCTGTTGCATCACAAAACGCAACATTTGCCACATTGTATTGTGAACGCAGCAATGGAGCCGATCAGGGCCGTATTAAAGGAATAGTTCACCCAAAAATGAAAATTCTCTCATTATTCACTCACCCTGATGCCATCCCAGATGTGTATGACTGTCTTTCTTCAGCAGAAGATAGAGCTCTGTCAGGTCCTTATAATAGAAATACATGGGTGCCAGCACTTTGATGGTCCAAAAGTCATATTTAGGCAGCATAAAAGTAATCCGCACGACTCCAGTCGATCAATGAATGTTGTCTGAAGCAAATCGATACGTTTGTGTAAAAATAAATTGATAATTAAAACGTTATTAATTTTTGAAAAGCGCTCCCTGCCAGCAGCTGACGCGAAGCGTGACATAAGCGTGTCGGCAAGTTCACGCGAGAATTCGGAAATGGCGCTTATTTACAACAGAAGAACGAACTTCACGCAAGAGTTCGGCCATTTCAAACTGCGACAGAGCCCTGGATGGAAGCGCCGATTTAAAGTTAAATACATTTTAATTATCAACTTGTTTCTTACATAAACTTATTGATTCGCTCCAGAAGACATTCACTGATCGACTGGAGTCACATGGATTACTTTGATGCTGCCTAAATATGACCAGCAGATGACTAGCAGGACCCAGTGAAACGGTAAGCCACGGGGCCTCGTAGTACCTTAATGCGGAGCCAATAGAGTAATAAAACATGCTCACCTAAACTGTCTTCTCTTTCTCATGTAGTGCTGGGAAAAACAAATCATTCACAGTTAGTGAATCGGTTAAAATAAACAATTCTCTTATATTTTGCGGTTCCGGTTAATTTTAGTGAGTCGGTTCATATAAATGAACTAGTTACATTAATTATTCACCGATTACCATGAGTTCTGCGTAGCCTTAAAGAGACTTTGCCTTCTTTTTTTTATATTTGGTTAATTGCTGCTGTTTATCACTATATTTTGATTCATTTATATAAAATGGGGTGTTTTCTAGTTTATTAGTGCATTTAAAGTAGACATTTATGTTCAATTTAATATTGTCAGCCTATTTGTTTAACCTTTACGAAAATTAACCATGGTTTTACTATAGTTACATGGTTTATTTTGTGGTTAATGTGGTTCTGCTATAAATACCATGGTTAAACTATAGTTACAGTAGTAAATTTTTTTCAAATTGAACGTCACCGTAATTAAATATATAATTATCAGGTGATATTATTTCAGTATTAAATAATATAATCTTGTTGTTATATATCTAAAATGATGTTCCTCTTTAAATAAATTAGGTTAGCTAATTTTTGTTAGTAACTTGTAGTGTAGCTAACTACTTTTTTAAGAGTAGCTTGACTGTAGTTTAACTACTTTAAGTTATAAGTGGGTACCGCTTCAAAGTAGTTTCCTCAACACTGAAACACAACTAAATTAGATTTATATATTGCGCTTTATTCCCAAAATTCACGCTATTTGCTTGGCACAATTAAAGTTATGCTATTATCAACCGTGCAAGAAAAGCAGTAAACTGAATTATATTTAAAGGTGCACTCAGTAGTTTGTTTGTGATTTACATTGGTTTACACTGACACCTAGTGGCCTGGATGCTGCATCATTCAAACACAGTAGGTTTTAGTTACAAATGCCATTGTAGAAGAAGCCAGGATTAATTTAATCCATGAATGGAAGTGTCCAATAACAGGGCAGTTACTGAGATTAAGCGAGTACTATTTTGCTGGGCATGTGATTCTAACGTGGCATGAGGCGCCCCTGCTCCATGTAGAATAAAACATCTTTTATAAGTTTACTGATATGACTGAACTCTTCATCTCACATGAGTGGTCATGGTTTTATACATAATATGTTTCAAAATTACTACTCATTTCTTTAGAAGTAAAATGTTTAAATGAAAAAAAAAACTACTGAGTGAACCTTTAAAGGAGATATTTGTGTACATTTTCCACTGAATATGCCAGCAGTAATTCAACAAATGATGATCGATTTTTAACTGGGCATATGTCCAGATGTGTAGTAGAGCACCATGCTAATTGCACTGGGTGGGCATGTTTGTGTGTGTCTAATTTGCATAAGTTCTTTAGTATCAAGTGCTGAAACAACATAGAATGTGTAAATAAACTGTGTTATCAGTGGGCTAACTTCTTAATGACTTTTCCCCATTATGTTTAATATTATGAACTTGTTGTCTACATTTACAGTAAATTAAGATGAAGCCTGTTCAAATGTATTCATAATAAGGTAAAAAGTCTTTGATTTCTTTTTTTTTTTTTTCTTTTTTTCTTTTTTAGAAAATATGCCCACATCTGTGAATGAAACCACAGGAACTGCTCCCTCAGAACCGGAGACATCAAAAACTATCTCAATTTCAGTTTTCTTGACTGCATCATTCATAATATGTATATGTCTCTTTTTTGTGGGCCTGCTGTTTTGGTTCTATAGGACCTGCCCCAGAAAATCAGGTAACATTTAGTATTTATACATTTTATGTATTTACACATTCATTTGAGCATAGGGATCCAAGACCTCATTCCACCCTCTTTACATTATTCATTACAATCTGAAAAGATTTTTGCCCAATTACAAGTTCCTTTTTCTGGCAGATAAAATATGTGAATGAGCATATAAAAATGACTAGTCAATTGATGGTGGAATATTAAAGGATTAGTTTACCGAAAGTACTGTCATTATTTACTCACCCTCATGGCTCTTCAAACCCTTTGTCAAGCTTACTTGATCTTTTTTGACATTTGACAGAACGTCTTGGCTGAAAGCGCATTGCGTGAACAACTTGAGACATGGGAATTGGTCCTATGGAAACCAGAAAGTAATCGTGTTAACATAATCAAATATGAGCGTGATTTGAAGGTTTAAAATGACATTTATACTCCGCTGACAGTTAGGTTTAGAGTTTGAGTTATGGGATACAGTTAATAAAAGATTCATTGTTAACTGGATTACATCATTCACAACTAAAAATACGACTTGCTTTTGGCGCCACTCTGTGGACAGTACACCTACACTTGCAGCTTTGGCCACTTGGGGCAGTTTAAATTTTGGTGGACTAAGACCGATTTCAGCAGCAGAAATTTCGTCCGACTGTTGCCGAATTCAAAGTTCGAAACACATAAGAACCAGTGTTGTTTACCATCAGTAACGTCAAACCTGGTGCCATATGATGACATCTTTGAATCTGAATGCAATTGCAAATGTGATTTTAAAGCTTTGTCCTGTTTGGTGCTCGGCAGTCATGGTCACTATAAACTGTCAGTGTATAGAAAAGAGGAGGGTAACACTTTACATTAATGTTCACTTTGTTAAGGGTTTATAAGGGGTTCGTTAATGACTAATAAGTCATTTATAAATGCATTATAATACATATCATTGATATTTAGTTATAACAATAAGCATAAAAAGGCCAACTTTAATTAAGTTCTTGACAAATGGTGAGCATTTTTACAAACATGTTATAAATGCTTAATAAATACCCTTATTCAACACTAATATCAACCATA
The DNA here is from genome assembly GCF_019703515.2 of Myxocyprinus asiaticus. Lineage (NCBI taxonomy): Eukaryota > Metazoa > Chordata > Actinopteri > Cypriniformes > Catostomidae > Myxocyprinus > Myxocyprinus asiaticus. The sequence continues at coordinate 20,107,054 of NC_059392.1, read as the reverse complement.
AATTTAAAATTCCCTTAGTCATGATTTATTTCACATTGTATCACAAATAGACTATTAAAGTGAGATTAAAAGGAGGGATTATGTCATTTTGCTGCAGTTGCTTTGTGTTTTTATTCATTACTGTCTTGTCTTGATTTTTCGCATTGATGTCAAAAGAATAGTGCTACTGCAAGTGGGGCCCCAACTTGAATAGTCCTAGTTACCTAAAGTTCTCTGCAAAAACAATTTTCAACTCTTTATGCTCATTCACAGCATATTTCATTTAATAAAGCCTAATTACCATAAAATCATACTGAACTATATGTACATAAGTTACAACTCACAACTGTTAAATAGGTGTGAAGCATTTAAAACGTGAAGTAAAATGGCTCACTATTTGGAAAGTACTGCATGAAAGTCACCCTTTTTATGCATGTTGTTATAACCATATATATCAATGATTTATAATGCATTTGTAAATGAATTGTTAGTCATTAATAAAACTCTTTAAAAAAAAAAAAATTGTTTGATAATTAACCAGTTAGACAACAAGACAGGTCATAATATTTGATGTGTTTTTAGTTGCTTTTTCAAAGTTTTATTTTTTAACTTTGTAAATGTCATTATAACACCTTCAGATGATTTTATATGAGATAAATAAAAAAATAAAAAAAATAAAAAAAATAAAACTGTATGGTTTCTCTGCTGCAGATAACCTTCCGGTTCAGAACAACAGCACAACACAACAAGTATGTTTCCAAACTCTTCATCTCACTAAACATCTCATTAACAGCTAACACTTTACAATAATGTTCCATTTGTTAACATTAGTTAACAACATTAGTTAACACGAACTAACAATGAACAAAAATTATTAAGCATTTATTAATGTTAGTTCATGTTAATGTCAACATATAGTAATACATTTTTTAAATCAAAAGTTGTATTTGTTAACATTAGTTAATGCACTGTGAACTAACAATGAACAATTGTATTTTTATTAACTAACATTAACAAATATTAATAAATGCTGTTAAAAAATATATTGTTAATTGTTTGTTTATGATACCTAACTAATGTTAACGAATGGATCCATATTATAAAGTGTTGCAATAACATTTTCACACTGCTTTGTTGTCTTCAACTTATCTTCTTCATGTTGTTGTCTAATTGCAGGGTGGTTGTGGCACACCCAGAACTTTATCTGTCAGCTGTGTGGAGTATGGCGAGTTAGACTTTCAACACAGACCTGAAAGACATGACAGAGGAAAACCTGCAGAGCTGACATCAAAGGGCCAGGATGGAGTGGAATATGCTGCTATCATTTTCCCTCAGCAAAAACAGACACCAAGTGGGCGGATGAGAGATATACAGCAAGTAGCTGCCATTAGATAGTCAAAACCATAAAACCATAAATATACCATGCATTGACCACTAAAACATTATAACTTTTTTTTTTCCTCATTTCCTCATTTCCTCATGTACACCTAATGAACAGTGGCCCCAAATAATTTGGAAACTTAAGCCACACTTAACAATGTATGAATGTCCTTGCATTATATACTTAAAATATAAATTTAAAGGAAAGATAGCACAAGCACAAAAGGAAGTTTTTAGGTTTTAAATGATAAGCAATATACAGTTCAAAAAATAAGCTAAAAAGTATTTAGACACTTTCGGGTTGTCAAACATTTCTGGAACATGTCAATAATGTGCTGATCTCTACCTGTGGTTACTCTGCTGGGACACTTACAAACTTGAGGGACTTCATACATCCACTAAAAATCACTGCAACACCACTTGATTGAAATTCACTGAGCAAAAATGACTCAGAAAAGGGAAGTTAATTATGAGAAATGCTCTAGCATCATTTGTTTGCAGATGTCAGTTGATGGGATATTTTGTTTTGATTAGGGTGTCCAACCATCCCGTATTAGCCGGAACACGTCCCAGAATTGCTGTTGTCCCGTATTTTAGTGGCGAGACACTCGATGGATGTCAAAACGCCCGGTCGGACGGCGAAACATTTGAGGGTGACCCACAACCTGTATTGAAGCGCTCAAGCGTCCCATATTTGCATGGCGAAAAAAATGACATTCACACATTTGAATTGTGACTTAAGTGTCAAAATACTTTTTTGGGCCACTGTATTGTACTTTGGGAGTTATGTTTTATTTTGTCATAGTACAGTAGTAATTATTCTCATTAAGTACAGTTAGAAAAGGGTGCTCATACCATTTTTTTGAAAACTGCCAAACTGAGTGCGTCTACGTGCACAGTCTTACACCAATTATGCTCTGGGACTAAAAACTAAATGTTTTTCATTTTGGTTCGATCCAAGCAGAAACTATTTTCTCTATCCAGTTTCTGCATTCCGCAGCCTCCTTTCCAACAACATGATCGCACAGGAAGTTGGCATGCTGTTTCCGAAAGTTCCGGCGAACTAGGATTGGCGAGAGTTTGCAAGTCACTGACATGCGACATTTCCCACCAGACATTTTTACATCGGTTTCAGTGTGTTTACCTTCACGTGGCTCAACAGGCAGTGCATTGCGTCATCAGCATGAGAGAAGTAATCACGTTCGCTTAATCAGTGACAAGCGTGATTCGTAGGTTGCACTTTTCCCCCTAACATTTCATTTTTACTCCACTAATGGTTAGGCTTAGGTTTGGGTTGGGGTGTAGAGTCCATAAAATATGCATTCCTCTTCACTGTATTACATGCTGTACCAGCTTAATCTCACAGTAAAATCGGAGTAGGTCGACTTTTCTTTAGCAAAAATACAGAATATACCGAAATTTGAAACACTGCCCCCAGTGGCCAAAGTGGTTAGTGTTGTAGGGCCGTGTGAGCTCCATTTAAATCTAGTTTTAAGTCCCTAATTATGCTTAATAAACAAACAACGTGTGTCATCATATACATTTCTTAAGCAGAGTTCCTTTATTGGTGTAAGGTCATAAACGGTTTAAGCAAAAACCAGTCGCCACAGGTAGATTTTTGCCAGCTACCCCAATTTCGCTCAGCATGTAAACACCTTTACTGACATTCTTACTGGGACAAGAGTGCAAGTGTTGTGTGCATAACTGTTTATTTTTATAATAATAATAATAATGATGCTTTCAAGTTTAATGTAAATCCAGTTTTCTTGCGTTGTCAGAATTTTTGAATGAGCTGATTTTTGGCATCAGCGTATTGGTTTGCATGTAAACGCGCTCACTGTCAGCTGGCTCAAAATGACTGTAAACATGTAACACTTAGTAAGGTGCTAACCACAGAAGCCCCCATGAAGAAACCCGCAGTACTTGAATATTGCTGTGTAGTTGCTTTATTACTGGTGCTTGCTAGGCAAATGTATGTTTGGGGGTTTTAGAAACCCCTGCGTATTATTTTTCGATGCAAAACTTGTTGCACACCATTTGTGCTATAGACATGAGTGATATTTCAAAAGATGTGGCTTGTTGAAGAGATGTGTACTATTACTTGTATAAGCAAAATATTATAATATAAAATGAATTTAATTTGTCATTAATACATTAATAATACAGTAAATGTTGACATTATAATGTCTTCAACGTCAGAATAAAAGGACTTTATTACTTCGTTTAAGAGTCACACATGAAAACTTCTGTAAAATTTTACATTAATGTTCCTTTTGTTAAGGGTTTATAAAGGGGGTCATTAATGACTAATAAGTGATTTACAAATGCATTATAAATCATTGATATGTGGTTATAACAACATGCATAAAAAGGATGACTTCCAGCAATACTTGCCAAATAGAGAGCCATTTAACTCACATGTTATAAATGCTTAATAAATTATAATTATTTTTTTTTTTTACATTAATAACCTATGAAAATGCACCTTAATGTAAAGTGGACACATATGAATGATTTATTAACTAGTTGCCAACATTAGAAAGCTATGTACATAAAGTTCAGTATGGATTTAATACTCATCAGGCTTTATTATATGGTATATGCTGTGAAGCATCAGTAGCATCATTCGTTTCACATCAGCGTGACAAAGAAAGTGAAAGTCAAGACATTACAGTTATGAATATAAACACAAAGCAGACTGCTGCAAAATGACATAATCTCTCCTTTTAATCTGACTTATCTATTTTTGCTGCATTGTAATATAAATCATGAATTAGGCCATTTTATGTTTTTGTTAAGTGTATTTATTAAGCATTTACAATATGTAAGTTCAAATGATAACTATTTTGCAAGTATTGCATGAATGTCGCCCTTTTTATTCATGATGTTATAACTGCATAGATGCTTTATAATGAATTTAAATGAGTTATTAGTCATTAGTTAATGATTTATAAACCTTTAACAAAGGGAACATTAATGGAAAGTGTTAACAAAATGTCTTACATGGATGTACTGTTTAGAAAATTATGTACAGCTAATATTCAGCTAACAAAACAAACAAAAAAAACATACTAGTGGTGCTTGTTAAAGGTGGGCTCATGATTTTCCTGGTGGATAAGAAAACGATAAATCCAATAGACTTAAATCGAAGGAAGGACCCGAGCCATATCTAGGGACCAGAATATCATACAAACTTGGGGGGTAGACTATTTCTGACTTTGGCCACAGTAGTGACCACCTAGCAACCATTCAAAACACCATAGCAACTACATAGCAATTCACCAACAACTCTGCGAGTTTTGCACAGGCAAGCACCACTCACACTTTCTTGAGAAAATGTACAAAATGTAGTAATGAGTATGTTAATGTCTTGCTATTTTTTTCCTATGCGCTACTATATTCCTTTGTGTATACTAACACTATTAACCCTAAAATATAAGTGACAACATTCAGTTTGTTGTTATGTAGATTTTATATTTTTATTACACTCTATGCACATTCAGGAGGCTTGAAATTGTACTTTAATAATTGATGTAATGAATAATGAATGTTTAGCCACAGTGTTCAATAAAAAGCATCTCATATGATGTGTGAAAATTGCTAAACAGTGTAAACATACAGACAAAGAGTGGGGTCCACAGATTTTTCTGTTATAATTCTTTGTCAAAATCCTAAAACTTTCTGTTTATTTCTAGGTTTAAATTAGATTTTGAATTATCCCTATACAGTTTGACAGTTTGAACTCTGATATACTGATTGAACACCAAAAGAAACATATGACTGATTCAGTTTACTCAGAATGCAGATGCATCAGTGTGTGTGTTGACTTCTATTTGAAGCTTCACGTGTGCACTGCCACCAAGATAGATGTGGTTGCATGTGATTGCATATAGAGTAGGAGTGTTGATTTCTTACACCGAGACGAAGAGTTCATTCTCTCAAGAATTTCAGCATGCATCTATACCTAACATTTCAGACCACAAAATATGAAAACACATTGTGAAGTATGACTCCATAACATGTTTATGTTGAACACTTCAGAGTTTCCAGTGCCCACACAGGCAGATTATTTAATGAGATATGGCCTATTAAAATCTGTGGGCCGACCTGTTTAGCCACATGCAAGTTTCATTTTCTTTCAGTTTATAGTGAAATATTTTCCATTCAATCAAGAAGAAAGCCACAAAAGTGCTGGTTAAGCATTTATTGTACTCTGGAGGCAGATCAATGTTCTATTACTCATTTTCCAAGAACTGTACTCATCCTGGCTATATGCTGAATGTAACGTAAGCCTTTACTTAAATGTATTCAAGTGTAAACATATCAATATTTCAACTTGTAGGATAAAATGAAAAATTCAGAAGCAAGTAATGCAAGTTTTAACACTTAAAATTGACACAATCAATGGTTTGAATTGACCATGTTTTTTTTTTGGGGGGGGGGGGGGATTTTTCCCCTTTTTCTCCCAATTTGGAATGCCCAATTCCCAATGCGCTCTTAGTCCTCGTGGTGGCATAGTGATTCGCCTCAGTCCGGGTGGCGGAGGACGAATCCCAGTTGCCTCCGCGTCTGAGACAGTCAACCTGCGCATCTTATCATGTGGCTTGTTGAGTGCGTTGCCACGTAGACATAGCACGTGTGGAGGCTTCACGCCATCCACTGCGGCAACCACGCTCAATTCATCGTGCGCCCCACCGAGAACAAACCACATTATAGCGACCACGAGGAGGTTACCCCATGTGACTCTACCGGGCCAATTTGGTTGCTTAGGAGACCTGGCTGGAGTCACTCAGCACGCCCTGGGATTCGAACTAGCGACCTAGCGAACTCCAGGGTTGGTAACCAGCGTATTTTACCACTGAGCTACCCAGGCCCCCTTGAACTGACCATGTTATCCAGTAGGTGGTGGTAATAAGAATCAAATTCAGTTGCATTTCAAGGAATAGTTCAAATTAAAATTCTGTCATAATTTACGCACTCATGTCATTCCATTCCATACGATTGTTTTTTCGTGGAACACAAAATGAAGGGGGGGAACTCCCAAAGTTCTTTCTCACCTTTCAGAAAAGGCTAAAACATATTGCAGTGTTGGAAATAAAAGGGTAGTCTTTGAAGTAACCAATAATATGCTGTGTTTAAGCCACATTACATTTGACTTGGTCTCAAAGGTCCCCCTTACAGGAGAGACACCAGCTGAAGTTCTCCGCAAATTGCTCTATTAAACACATTTTACTGTATTTTTATTTTTTATTTTTTGCTGCATCTTTGAGAGATTAATTATATGTTGTTGTTAACTGATCAACTTGCTAGATGGCAACCAGTCTTGCTTCAAAAGCGGACATTGAGACTGCCTTGCTGTCCGTTACTGAAGCTGTGAGGCTGGTGAGAGCACCATCCAAATCGTCTGTCCACATTCTGCTGGATCTGTCTGCTGCTTTTGACAATGTCAACCAACCAGATCTTGCTTTCAACTAGGGGTGTAAATAGCACGTTTCATCACGATACGATTTTGAATAGATTCTCTTGGCCTGTGATCCGATATTTGCCGATACTTCAAAGTCTGCCGCAATATGATTCGATCCAGGGGCCTGCGATCGATATTCCGATATTATGTGCCTATTTCACACAATCAATTGCTTTTTTCTTTTTTGCCCTCAAATGCAACCAAAATATAATTTGATTATTTTATTCAGCTCTCTGTATACACATTGGGACATCCACAACAAAATAAGGTACTTCAGAAGTTGAAAAAATTATACGGATAAATAATATAAAAAATAAAATCACACACAAGTGATCATCAATCGTCTGATGACAGCGAATTTTTCAGTTTAGTCCAATTCAGAATACTTGCATACCATGACTTGTTTCCAACTATACGTGCTATCCGTGGTTTTCTTGGCTACAACTTCTACAGATGTAATGAAAAATTCTGTTAACAGTAACTGGGATAAATTTCAGTAAGTGTGTTGATGTGTAGATGTGTAAAGTCTTATAACTGATGCTGGAGCTGAGCAGGTGTTTCTCTTTCCCTCTTTAGTGCTGTTCAGAATGTTGCCTTTGTCAAGATGTTTTACATTGTTGAACTTCTCCATGGTACATTAAAATAGCAAATTCTCATGTAAAATTCAAATGGGTCACATGCGCGATGATATCGATGGAAGCCCGAATTAATCGCACGTGTGAGCCACTCTGCATTTGTAACGAGAGCTCACATTTTAAGGAGTGCCTGGTTGATGCGCTCACATGGATCCTGTCAATGGAGTTCGCATTTCGCAGGAAGCCCAGTTGACCCGTGCGCATGGCACACGGATAGCAGAGCACAATTTGGCTTCAAAGACCCCGCGCACATCCGTTTCACACATGAAAAATATATTTAGTGCTCATAAAGTTAAATGAATGTAATAAGGTTGCTTCATTGCCTGACGGAAAGGTGTACGGACGTGGTTGACGTGAGAGTATTAAAAAAAGGTTCCTCTTAAAAAAAAGATATTGATATTTACGCATTGTATCGATAACTTTGTAACGCTGGTCATTGGACTGATGCATCGATCCAGATCGATGGATAGTTACGCCCATACTTTCAACCCTCACAGCAATGGGCATCACAGGAAACGTGCTCCTCTGGTTTGAGTCTTACCTCACAGGTAGGTCTTTCAGGGCATCTTGGAGGGGAGCGGTGTCCCAGTCACACCAGCTAACTACAGGTGTACCTCAGGGTTCAGTTCTTGGGCTCCTCCTCTTCTCCATAAACTGTACATGACATCATTTGGATCTGTCATTCAGGCACACTGCTTTTCCTATCACTGCTATGCTGATGGCAAAATACTCTACCTCTTATTCCAGCCTGACAATCCCGCGGTAGCTGCACGGATCTCAGCCTGCCTGGCAGACATTTCGTGTTGGATAAAAGAACACCCCCTCCAATTCAACCTAGCAAAGACAGAGCTTCTCGAAGTTCCGGCGAGCCCAGCAGTTCATCATAACTTCAACATTTAACTAGACTCATTGACAATTGTACCATCCAGGTCAGCCAAAATCTTGGGGTTGTGTTTGACGTTCAGTTAAACTTCACAGACCACATCGCAAGAACAGCCAGATCATGCAGATTTGCTCTGTATAACATAAAGAAAATCATACCATTCCTTTCTAAACATGTTAGACTGGACTACTGTAATGCTCTTCTGGCAGGACTTCCTGCATGTACAGTCAAACCGCTGCAACTGATCCAGAATGCGGCGGCACGTTTGGTCTACAACAAGACCAATGAGAGCGCACGTCACACCTCTCTTCATCAAACTGCACTGGTTGCCTATGGTTGCTCACATCAATTTCAAGGCATTGAACACTTTCACATGCACTTAAGAAAGTGGTTTATTCCAGGGTTTTTGCAGAAAGCAGCATTCTGAAACATCATGCTAACAAGACCCCCGATTTCCTTTAGCTGTTTAAGGGATTAAGAGGAAGCGGTTTAACACACCAAGGTTTCTCCCGGAGAAAGCTGCTTATGTTTCCATGTAAACAAAGGTGGCATTCTAACAGGTTTTTGAAGAGTGCGCATGTGCGTGGAACAGACCGAATAACAAATGCCATAGGATGGAGCCCAGCAACAAGTCAGCAAATCATTTTTGGGAGTACAATGGGAAAAGTGAATACACTATAAGCTATGCCCCTTTATACACACCAGTGTAAAATATCGACAGTCCCTCACGTTCGCGTATATGCGCTCATTGTGGGATTCCTGGAGATTTATGTAAGAGGGAATGCCTACAGTTGCAGAGTTGCAGGTCGCGATAGAAAATTAAGAAAAACAAACACAGCAACAACTTTGGAAACAGAGAATAAAATACTGAAGTCTTCCTCGGATACAATGTTTGTTATTCACAGTAGAGTCGTGGGGAAATTAAGTTGCTGCTTAATGACCAAGCCGCATGTATATGGGAGTTAAGAATACACCATTTATTCACCTTATTCAGCCTCGCCCCTTTTCAGTTCTCTGCTCTTCTGAATTTTGTCATCTAACTTCCTGTTTGTATTGAAGCTACTGACAAGAGTTGATCAAAATGGATTATGTGTGGGAAAGTTTTTTTCACCAAGAGTTGATGGTGTGAGTTTACATCACCCCTTTACTACGTGAAAATGCTTGTGATGTTTTTTTTCTGTAACTGTACAAGTTTGTTTTCCAACACTCACAGAGGTAAATTGGACCTGGCAGATCACATTCGGACCTATGACACATTTCACTTTTTCATGATACAAGCGTTGTATTGTTATATGTGTAATTCTGCTTAATTTTTTAGGGTTTCAACTTGTTAATAATTTGTGTTAAAATGTCTAGTTGACATGAAATTTCAAACAGGACACCTTGTATTATTTTACATGCAAGTTAATGACATGAAAGGAAATTATTTGTACTTTTAAAAATGAATTTTTCACCCAACATTTGGCTTTTAATGTTATTAAAATAGATGTAAATACGATATAAAATAAAACATACACTTTTATATGTGTGTGTGTGTGTGTGTGTGTGTGTGTGTGTGTGTGTGTGTGTGTGTGTGTGTGTGTGTGTATAAATATAGTAGCACCCCTAACCTCCGTCCCGGTTTAACACTCAAAAAATCTGCTTACCTTAACTATAACGTGATGAGTGAATGACACAAGAAGATGGTCAGGGGTGTCTTACAGAGATATTTTTAATGACTTTGTGTTGTCTCTTGGAGTTTCATGAACACAGAGGCATATCAGTACATCCACAGCGGGAAGGTAAGATCATATGTATTTGAATGAAATACTCTAATTTCAAAATATCTCCGCTCTGCTTTCCTTTGTTATGACATCCACTGAACACTTTAAAATACTCATGATAACTTTTGGCAACTGTACAACCTGGAAATCCACTCCGCCAGCTAATTACACTTTCACATTAACACCAAAGATATCTATATAGAAAACATTAGACTGGAAGTTCAAAGACAGAATTTTTAAGATGGCTGCGTGCTAGTTTCTCTGGCGCATAAGGTGATTACAGTGCATGTAAACTGGAACACTGCTTTCTCACAATAAGCTTCTTTCTAGTGTCATAGTCACTGATGCTTGCTTACAGAACAACCACTGGCTGTGCACCCCCTATCTACACTCACTACTTCAAGTATACAGTATGTGCCCTCCAGAAGCTTAGGATCAGCATGTGAGCGGCGCCTCGTCTTGCCATCTCACCGAGGTACAAAATCACTTTCGCCTACTTTCACTACAACTGTTCCTCGCTGGTGGAATGACCTGCCAAACTCCACCTGAGCAGCTGATTCTCTAACCACCTTCAAGAAACATCTAAAGATGCATCTCTTTCAAAAGCACTTGACCCAATCCTTTCATCTTCTAAAAAAATAAAATTATCTATCCATTCTTTTACCACTGTCTACTGCACTTCTCTTATTACTGCCTCCTTAGGATGAATCGCTTCTGTTGTTTTCCTCATTTGTACCTCGCTTTCGATAAAAGCATCTGCTAAATGAATAAATGTAAACTGATAAACTTTATCTAGCATAGTTTTGCTGAAAATTTAGGAAATATGAATGTTGCCATTTGGCCAATTTCACTAATACATTTCTTTATTGTACATTTTTATAAATAGTGGTATAAATGATATTGCATATGTACTCAGTGAGCACTAAATTAGGAACACTATCATCCTAATAAAGTGCCTGATGTGGTCTTCGCTTGTTGTAGCCCATCTGCCTCAAGGTTCAACATGTTGTGCATTCTGAGATGCTATTCTGCTCACTACAATTGCACAGAGCGGTTATCTGAGTTACCGTAGCCTTTCTGTCAGCTCTAACCAGTCTGGCCATTCTCTGTTGACCTCTCTCATCAACAAGACGTTTCCATCCGCAGAACTGTTGCTCACTGGGTGTTTTTTGTTTGTGGCACCATTCTGAGTAAACTCTAATGACTGTTGTGTGTGAAAATCCCAGGAGATTAGCAGTTATAGAAATACTCAAACCAGCCCGTCTGGCACCAACAGTCATGCCACGGTCGAAATCAATGAGATCATATTTTTTCCCCATTCTGATGGTTGATGTGAACATTAACTGAAGCTCCTGACCTGTATCTGCATGATGTTATGCATTGCACTGCTGCCTCACGATTGGCTGATTAGATAATCGCATGAATACGTAGGTGTCCATAATTGAGTGTTCCTAATAAAGTGCTCAGTGAGTGTTTTAATTTAATTTACATTTATGCATCATTATTTTCATTTCTTCTTTTTGGACAAACACTAACATGGCAATTTTTTATGGAAAGGGCAAGAAGAGTAAACAGTTAGTTATTCCAAATGACAACAGTGAGGATGAGCTATAATGAAAGTGAAAATAACCAACAATATTAAAGAAAGCTTGATATTGATTCACTCAGTTTAAGTTTGAATGAGTTCTAAGTGTATTAATACTAGACAATAAATTAAACATATATATTCAAGGAGAAATATTATGAAAAAAAAAAAAAAAAAAAAATATATATATATATATATATATATATATATATATATATATATATATATATATATATATATACATATATATATATACTTTATGGACTATTTTCCATTGTGGTACAGAGATCTTAATGTGTAATAAAAGTTAATACAATTTAAGCACTGTTTTCCAAGTCTAAGTATAATACATTGTACATTTTCATTAATGGGAGCTAATTAAATCACAGCAAGCTCAGAGTTTATCTACACACCTGTTTCGTCCTTGAATCAATTAATTAAATAGTAATTTTAAGTAATTTATTTAATTCAGCATGCAACATTATTCTTATTTATTTTAACCAGTGTTATGGTATGAATGAAATATATAAGGCCAATAGGTTCTCATACCAATTTCCCATATCTTATGTAGAACCTTAAATACCATTTATGTATTACATAATGCAAAAATGATCACCGGTCTTAAGTTTTCAATGTGTCATGGACCACTTTAAGTTTTACTGCTAATTGGATTTGCAAAGACATGTTAACTTTCATATTGTAGAGAACAGCTTGTTAGTTTCAGTTTCATTTCTTGGAATCTGAAAGCATAGTTGCAGTATTTATTCAGTGAGCAAGCCCAATACACCATACGAAGACATGGCATCAATGTTGTGGAACAGTGCTTTACAGGAGAGGGCAAGCGAGTTACATGAGGACACATGGAATATTGTATTTGATGAGTCTATAGTGGCACACACACCAGCTCCTGGTTGGTACCAGTACATTTCTGGCTCCTTTGCACGGTGAGAACCCAGCTTTGTCAGAATACAAGACTTAATTCCATCCATGATGTTTTATATGATTTATTACACGATCCTTACATGTTTTTCTTGCCTAGTCTTATCCAAATAGCCTACAGAACACATTTCTAGCACATTTATTATTATTAGGACATAGATTAATGTATGTCTTATTCGATCCTTGTTAGATACTAATTGGACGTAAGGTGAATTCAGGTCACTGCTTTTTGTCATTGAGGTCAATTGTAAAAACTGTCCCATTTTACCTGAATTCATCCTCTATAATGTCTAAAGCAACTTTAAAAGTGTTTGAATCAGACCTTGAGTGGTGCTGACAAACTGATAGTTGACAAGCCTTGTGGTGTGACATGATACGCTTAATTGAAAACACATCATTGCATTTACAGGTTCAGCTGTTCTCTTTGTAAAAGATCGTGGATGTCTAAGAGAGTGCAGGTGGTGTTTCACTTCTATCTGAACACAGCAAGCAGTCCTAAAAGTGGAACCATTAAAGTGCGACGCTTCAAACAGAAATGCAGGAGGTGTGCTGAAGCTCAGATGGAGGATCCAAACTTCCCAGTGGAAAACATTGATGTACTGGTTGAGAGACTGGTTGGAAAGATCCGTATGAGATGCTATAGGGAAAACCTGGGTGAAACAAACAGGGCCTCAAAGTTCCATGGCAGAGTTAATGGCCCTCATGAAAGTTCTCACTGTGAAGCCTGTCGAGAAGGTGTCTGTAGTCAGGCCACCTGAGATTGATTCCACTGGTCTGCTCAGAACTGATAAGTGAATAATTTGTATTTATTATTAATTGTTTTCCCAATGATAATGTGATAAACGTGGACACAAATAAATCTTGCTCAAAAAAATTGTCAATATGATATTTGTTTTTAAATATCATTGAATCATTGAAAGCTGTTGTAATGTAGGATGGACTTCAAATAAAAGGGAATCTTTTGAAAGGCGTTTCTTCAGTCTGCAGTGATAATACAGCCTATAGTGATAATATCTGATGCTTTTACTGAACTTTATGTAGACTCAAAAACAGTGATATCTGTAATAATATATTGTAAATACAAATTTTGAAGAGATGGAGTTTTTGACAAATGTCAAGATTATTTTGCACTTAGCTCTTGATATCAATCTGAATTGTCTTTGTGATAAATTCAAATTATTCTTCATAAGGTCACATGTTCATATAATCTGCATGATGAAGGCATACAGATTTGGCTTGAAGTCCAAGACTCGACTCGTAAATTCTTTGTAAACATAAGTAAACATAAAGTAAGTAAACATAAAGAAATACAGAGTACTGTTGAAGCAAGGTACATGTTACTTTCTCAGCGCTGGCAGTGATGGACAAGATGGACCAAACATTTGTGATTAGAGGGCATTTTATTTTTTATTTTATTTTTTAATTGCAGGGGTGGATGTCCATTTTTTTCAGATCATTGGAATTAATAGTACAGATGTCCACAGTAAGACAATAAAAGTCTCGAAATTTGAATGCGGCCGGTAAACTGGGCCTGTTGTTTTTCAATGGTTAAAATAGAATCAAACCAATAGAGCTTAAATTAATGTATCTTTTTTGCAAAATCCTGAATTCCAACAAATGTTAAAGGCTGAAATCAATGTTTATATGGAGACAAACTGGCCCTCAGTATCCTCTGTGGGCGTGGCTTGGGAGGCACTTAAAGCGGTCCTTAGGGGTCAGATCATAGAGTATGCCTCATTCATCAAAAAATCCAAAGCACAAGAACTCGTAGAGTTGGAAGGGAATATTAAAAGTGCAGAGGCAGAGCTGAAGTGCCGAATGTCATCTGATGGCCTCAGAGAATTGACTCGATTGAAAAACAGATATAACACTATTTTGTCACGGAAGGTGGAGTTTTGGCTACTCAGGGCAAGACAGTTATACTTTGAGTCGGGGGACAAAGCAGGAAAAATTCTGGGTAGATATATAAAGCAGAAACAGTCTTTTTCTACCTTTCTCTCAGTGAAATCTGCTGGTGGTGAAATGTTTACCTAGGCCATTGATATTAATAATGCTTTCGAGGAGTTCTATCTTGATCTCTATAGCTACATGTCTTCATCTACTGATGTAGATATTAGACATTTTGTGGAACCATTAGAACGCCCTAAACTGACGGCTGAGCAAAAAAGTTCTCTTGATTCTGAGATAAACTTTTAGGAGCTTGGTGAGGTAATTAAGGCCTTGCCTGCAGGCAAGGCTCTGGGCCCAGATGGCTTTGCCGCTGAATTTTTTAGATCTTATGCTACAGAACTGGCTCCACATTTGTTAGAAGTTGATATGGAATCATTAAAGAATGGAAAGCTTCCGACAACCATGAAACAATCCAGGATCAGTCTGATTCTTAAAAAGGACAAAGATCCAAGTGAGTGTAAGAGTTACCGTCCAATTTCCCTGATCCAGCTAGATGTAAGAATATTGTCAAAAATTCTGGCTAACCGATTAAGTTATGACATCTCTTATTCATATAGATCAGGTGTGGTTTATTCGGGGCCATAGCTCTTCTGATAACATTAGGCGTTTCATCAATATCATGTGGTCAGTGGCGAATGATCAGACTCTGGTCGCTGCCATCTCACTTGATGCCGAAAAGGCTTTTGATATGGTAGAATGGGATTATCTTTTTATGAATTTGGAAATATAGGGTTCGGGAATAATTTTATTGGATGGATTAAGTTACATTATAGACACCCGGTAGTGGCGGCACAAACAAATGGATTAATTTTAGATTATTTTACTCTGTACAGGGGCACCTGGCAGGCTTGCCCTCTTTCCCCATTATTGTTCTGTCTTGCCCTGGAACCATTAGCAGCCGCGATAAGAAAGGAAGATGATTTTCCAGGGGTGGTGGAAACAGGGCATTAAGTATTTGAGCATTTTATTCCCAGCAAATTTGTCTGATTTATTTAGAGTTAATTTTGACCCCTTAATAAAAAGGTTTTCGAGCGATGTGGGCAGGTGGGCTTCATTACATTTATCTATGATTGGGAAGGTTAATGTTATTAAAATGAATTGTTTTCCAGAAATTAACTACCTGCTACAATCTCTCCCTGTGGATGTCCCCCTGTCTTATTTCAAGCAATTTGATAGCATAGCGAAGTCCTACATTTGGAATGGTAAGCATCCTAGATTACATTTTAATAAGTTACATAGCCCGACTGACAAAGGTGGGCTTGGCCTACCCAAGATTTTGTTTTATTATTATGCATTTGGTCTCAGACATTTGGCTTATTGGTCGCTTCCACCTGAGAGAGCCCATCACTGGTTTTGTATTGAACAGGAAGTTCTTGCTCTTATTTCACAATTGCAAAGTCTTTCTATCAAACTAATCTGAGAAGTTAAGTTACACCCCGTTATCTCGTATTTGCACTCGGTATGCACAAAAGTGTCCAGAGTGTTTAATTCGGACATTTATTTAAATGTTGCCTCAAGCATATGGTTGAACCCTAAATTATGTTTTAGTAAGTCCCCTTTCTGCTGGTCAGAGTGGATTGTGAGGCAGGTTGCTACACTCGGTGGCCTATATGAGAGTGGAGTTTTGAGATCTTTTGAAAATTTGGTTAAAAATTTTGGGATTCCCAGATCTCAGTTCTATAGGTATTTACAGCTGCGCCACCTGCTCTGTATTGTTTTTGGGAGTAGCAATGTTTTGGGGGAGTTAAATGTTGATTCAATGTATATATGTTGTGTTTTTTATATGTTATATGTCTATGAATCAATAAAAATGTAAATTGTAAGGTTATAAGGAAAACGATTTAATTTAATTTAATTTAATTTAATTTAATTTAATTTAATTTAAGGGTGTAGGCATGTCACCAAACACCAAAGACACTTTCTTCCTCTCCCTATGTAAGACGACAATTTAAATAAGTAACCATGCCAAGTTTGAATGCTTTAGCATATAAATTATATAAATTCCAATGCATTTCATACACATAATCAGTTTTTGAAAAGTAAATTAAAGGTTAAACTTGTGTGAATGTCCTTATTCATCCTCCAGATGGCGCCAAACCATAAAAATAACTGCAATACAAAATCATTTTCCAGATTTTCCATTTGAAGGTTACTAAAGCAACGGCAGCATACTTCATTAATATTCATAAGGACAGCATTTGCCATTGGACATTAACCAAGAACGTCACTGTTATGTAATTAATATTCAACCAAGCCTTTGACATAGCAGTATTTCAAAATTTGCCTTGTCAGTGTTGGGAAGTTCGTTTGATGTTGTTGTTGTTGTTGTTGTTGTTGTTGTTGTTGTTGTTGTTGTTGTTTTTGGCTAATCGTTTGAACCGTTTGCATCATGGCCACGGTCCGCATGTTAAGTTTTTGTTTTCAGTTAAATTAATATTTGGCTATACGAATGTTATGTTTTCGATACTTTAAAAATGGGTGTGTTTTATTGGTTGTATTTAGAAACATATGTATTCCAGTTTGCCATTCTATATATCTCTCTCTACATGGCAAACATTATGATATAACATTGCAACATAATTGTTTATGGTTCCAACAAGCCATTAACCAGCTTTAAAACTGTATTATGGGCTAAATGGTTGGTCGTGGTGGAAAAGGCACCACAACTTAGGGACAGTCGTAATTTGTGTGCAAAATTTAAATAATTTTTCAGATATAGTAAAATAGGCTAAATGGTTTGTTTATTTCATCCTTTGTCTAGATTATAATATTTATAATATGTTATAATTCATATTTTTTTTTTTTGTAGGTAATTTCCATATTTTAAGATGAAAAGTCTGGATATGGGACAAGGGTAAAAAAAAAAAATAGCCTACATAATATGGAATTGGCAAATAAGTGTATTAAATAAAGGATGAAGGCATAGGAGAAATTTCTAAAGCAGTTTTAACCCCTGGCACACAAAGTACCTGAAGCTGAAAAAAAAAAAACACACAACATTTTGAAATAGTTTATGTTGAGTTGACTCCTTGTTTATGGGTCATTGACAAATAAAGTTTTCTGAGGTGATGAAAATTAGAAATCTTTTTAAAATCTAGCTTAAAACACATATGTCATATATATATATATATATATATATATATATATATATATATATATATATATATATATATATATATATAGCATTTTCTAAAAATGTCAAGTGGTGTGACCATCAAATTATAGGTATTAAAATACTTTACACATAAGTGTACACAACTTAATAATTAATTTCAAAATAGTTTGTAAACACATTTTTTACAATTCATATTTTTCATATTTTTGGATCATGAATATCAAAAAGTTTTATTGGGTTATTCCATTTGACCTGAACAAAATGTGTCTTTTCCTAAAAATGTCAAAATATGTATAAAAATAAAATAAATAAAAAACTTTTAAACGTCATGAGGGTCTAAAGGGTCTCTTCGTTTTGTCACATTAAAAAATAATAATAAATAAATAAAAGATTAATCCATATTTCTTAAGCAACATTTCTTTTGCAGCTTTTAATGAGATTTGATTACTGTATCCAGACAGTTACACCACATAATGCATTTTTGAATAACTTAGATCCTGACAAAAATGAGCGTAACTTCACTGACTTTCATCATAGTTTTAAAAGTAACCATTCTTTTTATGATGGATTTTTACAGTTTAAGATTAACAGTACACTACTACTAGTTCACGAAGTTAAGGAAACATCATTCCAAACAGTAGCCTAGTGATGCATAAACGGTTCGCCCCAATCATTCAAAAGAACCGATTCAAAAGAACGACTCGTTCGCGAGTGGCCTACTGAACTGGAAATGAGACCTGCGATTTAGCGCCCACTATCGGCCGTACCGCAGAACGCATCTGCTCCACATTGTCTTTTGAAGCGAAGCTCCTCCTCTGACCATCGCAAATCTGTGTCTGTGAGAGATGAGCTGGGGCAGAAAGCCGTCCGGACCGTGTGACTGAAGAGCAAAATCCAGAACCATCCCAGGCCAGCTTCAGTGTCGGTTCGGCGATGGCCGCGGCTGTGGAGAGAGGAGGGGTCCGGGCCGCCTTCATGAACCCGGCTGTCGGTGCTCCCGCTCCCGTACCCGTTACCGCTGCGCTCGGAGGATCTTCCATGGCCGGAGCCGCGGGTTCTGGCTCGGGTTCGGCGGGTTCCGGTCCGGTCATGCCCGTGCCCATGAATCTGTTTGCAACGTGGGAAATAGACCGTTCATCTCCAAGCTGTGTTCCGAGGTACATCAAATCTAATGCCATTGTTCATGTGTGTGTATGAAAACAAGCATCAGTATTTCATCAAACACTATTACATTTGTTTGTTTTGCATTGATTTCTGTGCATGCAACATGCCTTAACTTGTATGCATGTTTTGCCTAAGCAGGTCACAACACAATACATGCTTGCGCATATAATAACGTATGGAAACATATATATAAAAAAAAACATTAAAGTACTCAATATTTATCAAATACTAATGCATTTGTTTGTTTGCATGGTTTACTGTGCATGTAACATGGACTTGTGGACAGTTGTGGACAAAACACATGAAATGTTGACTGAAGATGCAGTTTTGAATGTACTAACCTTTGACAACATGACATATTTGTATATGTCTCCTTATATTTAGTTATACACACATACTTTATATGCACCATTATTAGTTGTCCAGATTTTAGTTCATGTGTTTTGGGTCTCATTATAAATACAACTACATTTTCATGATGCTTGATTTAGTTTTTTTAGCATAAGAAAGCATTAGCAACCTATTTAAAATATCAATAGTGTTCAATTACATGCTGTTACCATACCATTTTGTCTCATTATAGTGCATTAATGTTATTTATGTGTGTCTTTGCAAATGTTTAATGATCTTGTTTTGGTTTCAAAATGAGTATTGTGGAAGTTTTTCCAAAATCGTGTCTGTATTACGTAGGAGCATTCTCATTAATGAGTAAATGGGGGGTCTCAGATGCGCTTTTGTATTCATTTCAGTCAAATCAATGCAGATTTGAGCTTGTTGTGATGGTTGTGAACATCATTTGTTTGCAACAACAAGCTGAATCAGGCTTTTAAGAACGTCCTTCACAATTAGAAGTTGTGCGTCAGGTACATACAATTAAATAAGGCTTAATAACAGTTATAAATTCTGTATTACATGATTGTAACTGTAATAGAATTGGTTTAAAAGTGCAGCATGTTTTTGTGGTGGGTGATCAACTTGAGGTTTTCTTTGTTTCGCATCTTCTACGTGCATTTTCTGTATTGGAACATGTTGTTCATGTTGATGCTTGATCAATTCCCAGGGTATCTCTGAGGGTTTGCTACAATGACTTTTAACATACTCACCTTATTTGTAAGAGTATGCTTCATCTAAACGTTTACGAGACTACTCAAGACATTATCCCCTTTTGTCTTTGCTCTATGAGATCCAGTGTTACACACAAATTATTTTGCTCTAATTTTCCAGACCACAACCTGCATTATGTACATTTAAAACATGTGTATATTCTTCAGAGACATCTATAAGGCCTTCTCACGAATGATGACAATATCGGTCTCTTAGTTGCTGATTTAGGGGTGGTATATTTTATGCATGTAAAATTACTTTTGACCTTCCAATAACTTATTGGTTGTGGACTCTGGAAACCATCCACTCCAGTTTCCAGCGCCACTTCAAACCCAGCAGATTCTTTTCTTATTTGAAGTTTGTACTCCTATAAATGTGTATTGATGCAAAAATAATTAGCAAATGTATTAATTACTCCAATCAAATAAGCACGTGTTGTAAATAGGGGTGGGTAAAAATATCTATTTTCCGATGCATCGTGATCTTCATTTGAGCGATCTCGATATCGATTATAAATCCCAAGATCGATCTTTTACTCTACGTGCAACCAAAGTACTGACACAACCCTTTACTACAATGAGAGGAATCATTTGCATTAGCAACCAAATTTCACGCTATGTAAATGTACACCTTAGCCAAATACATTTAAACTCAGTGTTTCACAATTCCTGACATTTAATCTTAGAAAACATTCCCTGTCTTAGGTCAGTTAGGATCACTTTATTTTAAGAATGTGAAATGTCAGAATATTTATTTCAGCTTTTATTTCTTTCATCACATTCCCAGTGGGTCAGAAGTTTACACACACTGTTAGTATTTGGTAGCATTGCCTTTAACTAAATTGTTTAACTTGGGTCAAACGTTTTGGGTAGCCTTCCACAAGCTTCTGACAATAAGTTGCTGGAGTTTTGGCCCATTCCTCTAGACAGAACTGGTGTAACTGAGTCAGGTTTGTTGGCCTCCTTGCTCGCACACACTTTTTCAGTTCTGCCCACAAATTTTCTATTGGATTGAGGTCAGGGCTTTGTGATGGCCACTCCAATACCTTGACTTTGATGTCCTTAATCCATTTTGCCACAACTTTGGAGGTATGTTTGGGGTCATTGTCCATTTGGAAGACCCATTTGCAACCAAGCTTTAACTTCCTGGCTGATGTCCTGAGATGTTGCTTCAATATATCCACATAATTTTCTTTCCTCATGATGCCATCTATTTTGTGAAGTGCATCAGTCCCTCCTGCAGCAAAGCACCACCACAACATGATGCTGCCACCCCCATGCTTCACGGTTGAGATGGAGTTCTTCGGCTTGCAAGCCTCACCCTTTTTCCTCCAAACATAACGATGGTCATTATGGCCAAACAGTTCAAGTTTTGTTTAATTAGACCAGAGGACATTTCTCCAAAAAGTAAAATCTTTGTCCCCATGTGCACTTGCAAACTGTAGTCTGGCTTTTTATGCTGGTTTTGGAGCAGTGGCTTCTTCTTTGCTGAGCAGCCTTTCAGGTTATGTCGAAATAGGACTTGTTTTACTGTGGATATATATACTGGTCTACCTGTTTTCTACAGCATCTTCACAAGGTCCTTTGCTGTTGTTCTGGGATTGATTTGCACTTTTCGTACCAAACCACATTCATCTCTAGGAGACAGAATACGTCTCCTTCCTGAGCAGTATGATGGCTGCGTGGTCCCATGGTGTTTATACTTGCGTACTATTGTTTGTACAGATGAACGTGGTACCTTCAGGCATTTGGAAATTGCTCCCAAGGATGAACCAGACTTGTGGAGGTCCTCAATTTTGTTTTCTGAGGTCTTGGCTGATTTCTTTTGATTTTCCCATGATGTCAAGCAAAGAGGCACTGAGTTTGAAGGTAGGCCTTAAAATACATCCACAGGTACACATCCAATTCAGTACACCTCCTATCAGAAGCTAATTGGTTAATTGTCTAAAGGCTTGACATTATTTTCTGGAATTTTCCAAGCTGCTTAAAGGCACAGTTAACTTAGTGTATGTACACTTCTGACCCACTGGAATTGTGATATAGTCAATTAAAAGTGAAACAATCTGTCTGTAAACAGTTGTTGGAAAAATTACTCGTGTCATGCACAAAGTAGATGCCATAAACGACTTACCAAAACAATAGTTTGCTAATATTAAATCTGTGGAGTGATTAAAAAATGAGTTTTAATGACTTCAACCTAAGTGTATGTAAACTTCTGACTTCAACTGTATTTGTCAACTGGCTGGTAAATGTTTACATTTCACTCACCAGTAATTGTGTAGTATATTGGTGGAGTATTCAGCAGTGAGATCCTTTCACTGCGTGTTGAGAGTGAAAGTTGTTCCAAGTAATGTGTGTCCAAAGACAAGATCCACGCAACCCATTTGTCACTGAATAATGTCTCTTTTAATACCCTTTCTGTTCTCTACAGTCAGTTGTAGATCAAAAACAAAAATAAACATTTTATAATGTAAACATAATCATGCATGGCACAGATAAGATAAAGCCATTCAAGTCTGTCTTGTTAACATGCACTCATCTACAGATGCTCATTACAGAAATGCTGGGTTTCTTTAAAGAGACAGTACCGGTTTTCAACTTGAGTATTTGTATATATCTGAATATTTAGCAAAATACTTTAAATATACTGATTCTATACTTATAATCAACAACTTTAAATCAATAGTTTTATATAGTGTTTTGTGGGGATTGTTGTTCATTCCCTCATTAAAGACATACACAGCGTCTTGTACCTGATTTTCAAGTTGTTTTTTGCTTAAAATCAAAAATTGTAATTTTGTGATTCACTTCGGAGCTGGTTGGTTTGGTTCATAGCTTAGAACTTTTTCTTTTTATGAAGGATTTTTTGAAGTCCCTATGGAAATAGGAATGGGAAAAATACTACCAGAACCGGGATGGCACTGTTGCACTCTGTGGAGAACTTCAAGACAGCAATTTGAAACCTGAATGCTGATTGGTCTTACAATAAGTTACATTCACAATAAAGCACAGCCTTTCGCACCTTGTTGCGTAAATATAAACTTATGACATTGCAAACACTGTCAGTCTGACTTTAAGTTGAAAGTGGGGATGTGTGCCACCTTTGTGTTGTTTTGTATAATGCTATTTTGGAAGATAGGCTTAGTACAGTGAGTAATTGTGTTCATAAAAGCAAACCTGGTGACATGTTCAGCATCCAGAGGGAGCAGCAGGGACTCATGGGATGAGATTAATCAGCACGGGCCAGATGTGTCTCACTGGCTTTGGTTAGAAGAGCAGTTCTCTGAGAGATTTAGGGTTGGAGACCAAGGGCTTTCCTTAGCTACATGTACTTCTGTGGTCAAGATCTGATGCAGCTCGCCGTCCTCAAGTCGCCACAAAGAAAGGGAAAATGTGAATTTCACTGAACTGCCAAAGCTGTTTGCTCTTTCTGTTCTGCTTCAACATGGTTGAATGGTACAAAAGTCGCTCATTAACAGACCTGCTTTCTGGACGTCCTGCAGAACTATAGTTGATCTTTCACACCAGAGTCCCAATTAGATCGCAATTCTTTTTCTCACAATATTGCATCAGTTTGTTTTCATTTATTAATGTGTGCATTCATATGATTTCCCACAGTTCAATTAATTAAGAAGCTGGTCATCTAAAAAGTGCAAATTCTGAAATAGATATAGACTGATAATTGGTTTTACCGATATTCACACTTTTTTACAAAATTTATTTTTGGTTGTCTAAGATCGGCACTACAGATAAATGCTACTATTTGGTGGGTTCCTAACTGTGCGTTCAACACTGTTTGCGTAATACCCCAAAATTTGAGTAATTGTTTTTTACCGATATTTACACTTTTCTACTTAATTGATTTTTGGTTGTCTAATAACAGGACTACCAATAAAAGCCACTATTTATTAACCTTGCATTCACCAGAAAACAATGGTGTTCGCAGGTCACTTATTTGATGTACTGTTTGCATTATAACTTTGTAAAGTTGGTTAGTGGAGTGGAAGAGAGGAGACGCAGGAGTAACTTTTCAGTCTTTTAATGGTAGACGCTGGAGTGGAACAAATGGCATACAAGGAATCAATCTAGGAAACACGCTGGAGTGGAACAAATCACACTACAAAGTAACAACTCAACATAACAATACATAATCAACTAGTAGCAATTCAAGAACTGTTAAAGGAAGGAACAAACTAGAGGGTATTTATACACAAATGTGCTGATGAAGGAATGGAGAACAGGTGAGGAGGATTGGGAACAGATGGCTGTGATGAGGGCTAGTGTCCGACCGATATATCAGTATCGGCGTATATTTTACTGATATGTGCCGATATGAAAACTTTTTTCAGAACATATTATGCAGAAAACAATGCTTTAGAATTGGTGTCATAGCGTAGTTAATCCAGCAGAGCGCGCTCCGACTCAATTTTTTACAGAGCTGAGCTGACGGTGGCTCTGCAGACAGGGCGGAGTTGAGCTGTGTGTCGGTAAATTGCTAACTAGTTTGTTAAATACATACTGGAAACTTAATAAACAATGACCCCATCATTTTCCCTTTTCAATATAACTAATATAACGTTAACCTTGTCCCTGACAACCATGTCACTCATGTCTGTTTGCTGTTAGCCAGCTATAGTTTGTCAGTGCAGTCAGTAATGTTGCAGATTGAAAGGTAAACATCAGAGCGTTTTTTTGCAGCACAGCAGACAATGGTGCGGTGGTGGATTGTGTCTGGTGAGTGTTGACTTCATGCTATGTTGTTACTTAGTTAGTGAGACACAATGCTGGAAAGTAAAATAAACAACATCCGTCTTTTACTCTCCATGACAACGAGCTTATAGCTAACTAGCTAATCACGTAGCTACTTTCTTGTCAGAGTGGAAGCTAATGTGTAAACATGTATTCACCAAACTGTTTTGTTCAGGATTCACAGTTTGGTGCCCCCTTCAGCCGAACAATTCCAGTCATTACATTTATAAAATATAATATTTAAAAGTCTGTTTTTCCTCCGGAATATGGCGTAACACCGCTGCTGCTCTTTATCTCTTGTCTCAGCAGTATTAATATAGTCAGCATTTGACTGATACTAAACAGTAATACTGATGTTT
This sequence comes from Myxocyprinus asiaticus, assembly GCF_019703515.2. Taxonomy (NCBI): domain Eukaryota; kingdom Metazoa; phylum Chordata; class Actinopteri; order Cypriniformes; family Catostomidae; genus Myxocyprinus; species Myxocyprinus asiaticus. Next base: position 20,081,986 of record NC_059392.1, on the reverse strand, counting down.
ATATAGCTATTTGTTTTATTTTTATTTATTCTTTATTTTAATGGTCAGCGTTTGACTGATACTAAACATACAGTACTGATGTTTATTTAGCTATTTATTTTTATTTTATTTATTCTTTATTTTAATTGTCAGCATTTGACTGATACTAAACATACAGTACTGATGTTTATTTAGCTATTTATTTTATTTTATTTATTCTTTATTTTAATGGTCAGCATTTGACTGATACTAAACATTACAGTACTGATGTTTATTTAGCTATTTATTTTATTTTTATTTATTCTTTACTTTAATGGTCAGCATTTGACTGATGCTAAACATACAGTACTGATGTTTATTAAGCTCTTTATTATATTTTTATTTATTCTTTATTTTAATGGTCAGCATTTGACTGATACTAAACAGTACTGATGTTATTAAGCTCTTTATTGTATTTTTATTTATTCTTTATTTTAATGGTCAGCATTTGAATGATACTAAACAGTACTGATATTTATTAATTTATTTATTGTATTTTTATTTATTCTTTATTTAAATGGTCAGCAACTGTCTGATACTGAACATACATTACTGATGTTTATTAAGTTATTTATTGTATTTTTATTTATTCTTTATTTTTTCAGTGTTCATTTCTAGAATTTGTTGACAATGTATAGTATCAAATTTTCTTTGATAAAAAATATTTGTTTTAGAAAGCAGCCTTCTGAGTACCTTTGCATAGTCTTATCGGTGAAAAATCCACAAAGAAAATGTCTGTTTTCATTCCAGCTCAAAAATGACATATATCGGCCACCATATCGGTAATCGGTGAATTTTCCCTCTCTAAAATTGGTATCGGTCTCAAAAATCCCATATCGGTCGGGCTCTAATGAGGGCAGTGCATTATAGGGAATGTAGTTTGTGGGAATCTAAGGACGGATGACACAAAACCATTTCAAAATAAGAGTCCATAGAACAGAACAGAGAATAACTGTGACAAACTTAACATTTGAGCAATCTTTTTACCCATATTCACACTTTTCTACTGAATTGATTTCCGGTTCTCTAAAATCGGGACTACCGCTAAAAGACACCATTTATAGTGGGTCTCTAATCGCACTTTCAACAGAAAACAGGTGTGATTACAGGTAAAGTAACTTATTTAATATACTCTTTGCATAATAACTCTGCATTTGAGCTGTTCTTTTACCGATATTCACACTTTTCTACCGAATTGATTTCCGGTTCTCTAAAAACACGACAACCAATAAAAGTCACTATTTAGTGGGTCTCTAACCGAGTGTTCAACAGAAAATGGTGTTTGCAGGTAAAGTAACTTATTTAATATACTATTTGCATAATAACTTGACATTTGAGCCATTTTTTTACCGATAGTCACACTTTTCTACTGAATTGATTTCCGGTTCTCTAAAATCGGGACTACCAATAAAAGCCACTATTTAGTGGGTCTCTAACCATGCGTTCACCAGAAAACAATGTTTTTTGCAGGTAAAGTAACTTATTTAATATACTGTTTGTATAATAACTCGACATTTGAGCAATTTTTTAAAAATATTCATACTTTTCTACTGAATTGATTTCCGGTTCTCTAAAATCGCTACTACCAATAAAAGCCACCATTTATAGTGGGTCACTAACCGTGCGTTCAACAGAAAACAGTGGTGTGCACAGGTAAAGTAACTTATTTAATGTTCTGTTTGCATAATAACATGACATTCTAGTAATATTTTGTACCGATATTACACTTTTGCACTGAATTGATTTTGGGCATATCGGGACTACCGATAAAAGCCACCATTTAGTGAGTCTCTCACTGTGTGTTCAACAGAAAACAATGGTGTTCGCAGGTAAAGTAACTTATTTAATGTACTGTTTGCACAATAACTCGAAATGTGGCCAATTTTGTTTACAGATATTAACACTTTTCTACCGAATTGATTTTCAGTTCTCTAATATCGGGCCTACCTATAAAAGCCACTATTTAGTGGGTCTCTAACCGTGTGTTCAACAGAAAATATTGTTGTTTGCAGGTAAAGTAATTTAACGTACTGTTTGCATAATATTATATTATTATATACATAATAAAATTTTATGTAACAGCCATACATTTTCAAATAAGAAATGCATAGCTATTTTCATAGCCCAAAACATTCTAATTATTATTTAATTATTAATGTGTCAAAAAGTAGAAATAAACCAATAATTAAAAATCAGCACTGCATATTGTTATTATGTTATTATTATAAAAAAATCTGTATCAGTCATAAGGAAGCAATATTTGTCAATCTCTACTAGGGCTGGGTATTGATACAGATTCTCCGATTCAATTCCAATTCACAAGCTCTTGATTTGATTTGATTAGACTCTGATTCATTTTACATATTTCACTTATAATGTCCATTTTGCTTACATTCTCTTTTAAGCTTATTCTGTTAATAATACAAGGGACCTTCTAACTTGGTACATATAAAAATATACATTTTACAAATGTTGTTTTATCATTAGTTTTTCAATATAATCACATGTGCAAGAGGTTTATTTGCATTGTAGAGGGTTGGGCATAGAAAAAAGATTGATCTTGGGATTTTAGGAATCAATATCAGGCTCGTTTTAATAAAGATCGCGATTTATCCGAAAATTTCTATTTTTTACCCAGCCTTAATATTTAATCTGAAAGCGGCATTTCTTGATCAGAGCCACCTCTATGAGGCGTGGTATCGGACAAAAGTGAAGTGAATCGCACAAGAGAGATTCAAACTAATCGTGTAGTTCTGTGCTCTTTTGCATACATGATGGTCCTCTCTTGCACGTTTGCAGCAGTTTCAATTCTTATCCAATTATGATATTGCAGTGTATTGAATCATGACATATGTATTGCACAGTGTATCATACTTTGAGATAGTTGGCGATACCCTCCCATAGTCCCTTTTCGTGGATTCAGCTGCCCTATAGGTAGACAAACGAAGAGGGTCAGCTTGAAGTGATTTATAGATCTTGTCTTTCCCCAGTCCGTCCTCTTGTCCATGCAAAGACAAATGAGTGTAAACCCACCCAAGCACAGATCACCCTGCAGTAATTAAACATGTGGCTCCAATCAGTTTATCCAGCCAGTAGCATGTCAATTATTCATGCTTGTTCATTGAACCTTAATTGGTGTGGGAGTCCGTGTAAGGTCATTATTTCTGATGAAATGCCAGCTGATGTCGACTGGCTAAATGATGTTGCAGTTTGAGTTCTTTCCTAGAGTTCCATGCAATGGAAATACATGCATAATTGTAACCTAATACTGCAATTGTTACTTCAAGAATCTATTTCAGCTTGATCTAACCCATAAAAATTACTTTCATCATTCATACACAATTTGTCAGATTGATTTCATCATATTGAATAACATTTTTGGCTTCCATAAAAACAGTTGATTTAGATGTTACCACATGAAGCACATATTTAAGGTTACCTGACAAACCATTTTTTTGTCAGGTAACCTTAGACGTGATCAAAAATTGAAATTTAATTTTTGAAATTGAACTCCTTTTCTGACACAGTGTTTTAAAATGCATTGCTTATGCGGTAAGACGCTTATAAGAGAGCATGACATAACAGCCACAGACCTCCACCTCAACAAGTCATTATCAGCGCTTGACACATATCTAAAATTCAGATGCACAGTTTTATCATTTATCATTTTTATTTTAAATTCGATGAATATCCAAATTTCGAATTTGACAGCCTTAAGGCGCGGTCACACATACATTCCACGGGCGAAATACAGTGATCTCAATGGGAATCGTGCGATCGTGAAATTTCGCGTGATGGACTTCAGGTGGTGAAGAAGTTCCCCTCGCTGATTTCGTGTGGAATTCAAGTTTGGTAAACTTCAACAGGTAAATTCGCTGTGTTGACCAATGGGAAGTTGCTTGGCTTTTAAAAAGAAAATAAAGCTTTGAAATCATAGATTTGCACTTACGCCTTGAAAGACTTCAGAAGACATGATGACATTTCCAATAAGGAAACATAGTGAGCAACGATGTTCCCTGGTTTTTACATGCTTTCGGGAATTTTTGGGAGGGAAGGTTTCATTCCACTGGAACAATTTTGCAATTGACAGCCCTAGAAATGGCCGACTCCCTGACCAGTGCCCTGACTACTGAACAAGGGAGCTATTTGAGATGCACACATTCCCCACTTTTCCACTATCGGGCCAGTGCGAGCCAGAGCTATAAACTGGCCAGCTAGGGCCAATAGCCTCGGACTTCGAGCTGCGAGACCAAAATCGATCTGTGTTCCCACCATTGGGCCAATATTCCTGCATTGTTGCCCTAAAACCCGCCCTTAATATGTGACCCAGGTGCCAATGTCACACACCCCGCCCATTTCACAAGCAAGAGGGAAGCTCAAACTGAGGTATCATTTTATCTAGTTATCTAGAATATTGAGTTTATATTGTTTGTAAACATTAGCTAGCTAGCAAGATAAGCTAGCGTTGACAACTCACAGACTGGAACTGCCATGGTGTCCCGAGTGGCCTCACCACTAACAGCGGGACGATGTCCCAGCACAACGTCCATGATCTCGAACCATGGAAGGTTCTTTCTTTGATCGGATTTGTACTGTACCCACATTTTTAAACATTTTTCCGGAACCTGTACCATTGTGCTCTGGATTCGCAACCTGCCAAGTTCTGCCAAACTTCGCCTTTGTCATTGACCACGCCTCAATCCCCAGTTGGCATTGTTTGGCCCAAGGGTAATCGGCGGGCAAACGGCCATTGGCCATTAGCCCAGAGAAAGCCCTGAGGAGGCACAATGAAGCCCCAGAAGTGACACTGGGAACGCAACTGGCCCTGGCACGCACTAGCACACCCTTATTTGGCCCGATAGTGGAAATGCGGCTATCAACATCCTTAATCCAAAATAAAGACACAAGACATTCGAGCATGGGTAAATGTGTGGAGATGATTAGAATGGGCTAGGCTGAGGATTCTGCGAGATCATTTCACCTGATGGACTTACGGTGGCAAAGAATTTCCCAAATTTTGCATAGGGTTTAAGTTTGGTAAACTGTGACACGCAAATTCGCAGCATTGACCAATAGTAAGTTTCTCACTTTGGCAGTGACATCTGTGTGGGCAGTGCTTCCTACAAAGCTACACTAAATATTCACAATGAACGAGAAAATCATTTTAACAGCAAGTTTCTTGGATAACTTCACTCTCAAGTTACTCATAAAACAAGATGCTGCTTGAGGTGTTTCACTCACGCTTTACATCTGCCTGGGCCTTCTTCACCTGGAAATTTTGCTGTGCAAAGGTTAATGTGACCACGCCTTTGCGTTAATGTTTTATCTCCATAATTATCTTAATGTAATTATCTTCTTGATGCTAAGCTTGTTTCATAGCTTGAGTATGCGAACATGGCTTTGGATATTCACTTGCCACAAATAAAGAAGCACTAAACTAGTTTTTTGAAGGCTTTTATTAGAGGCCTGAAGGAACTTGGATCTGTAATTAACAGTCTAGTTTCCCTTCAGCTGTTGGACGATTTGATGTATTTTTCACAGTATGTTCTTTCTTAGGTCATCTTTGGAGTCTGTTGCCTCAACAGGAGGCATTTTAATTAATTTCAAAGGGCCTCAGAACCCCGACTGTGTTGTTTTGCAGTTCTCCTTCCCTTGCTGAGCTCGGATCACTGTAGAGCAGGTATCACCGAATGGTGGGGAATTCTCTATTCAGTGTCAGCCTGGCTTATGGCCGCCTTGCAATGAAAGTTCCAACCCCTGTTGAAAACCTAATGCTTTTGAATGGCAGTAGGGGTAAATCTGGGTCAAAGGAACAGTTCACCCAAAAATAAACAATCTGTGCTGTGTGATGATTCTTCAGAAATTCTCCTTGTGTTAAACGAAAGGAGCATTAGAACTATTATTGCAGTTTATTGTGTTACAAAAATTCCAATAATAACCAGAAGGGGAAAAAAAAAACGATTTGGTACATAACTCTGGCATTTTAATTATAACCAAGCCCAAAATACACTGGGGACTCTTCTTTTAAAATGTCTCACAAACCAAAAAGGGAAACAAAATATGAACTCTTACATCATTAACAATGAATTACAATATAAACATTACAAAGCAAATATTTTCATATAACAAAATGATCAGTAATACATCAACAGTCATCAGCGATCACGTGTTATAAATGTCCGCTATTCTGGTAATCCGGTAGTCAGTTGTCAACTCACACTGTATGATTAGCAGAGAAAGTGAGTCTGATTCAAATGGCTAACCTTGATAATGGGTTCAAACCTGTTTTGTGAATTGTTTCAGCTGATTCATTAATAAGACTAGGTTCGAAAGAGTAATTGTTTTGTGAATCCGACAACATTTGTCGTTGCGTGCACCAAGCTCATCTCAACATAAAGAGTTGTTACATCTCCAAAGATGTACAGTTTTAGAACAGTTTAGTGTGCACAGTTACACCAGTTTCATACACTAACCTGCAAACTCACCAACGTCACTCTGTTAATTCTTGAAGTACAAAAACCTTCCTAACTTTGGACAACCTTCTGTTGCGCCACATCAGCTTGTCCTCTGTGTGTGGTACCGGTGCTTTTCCTGCCCGCGACCCGGCTTCAGTAAATGTTATATCACCCTCTTGTGGTCTCCTAATTCTATTACGGCAGACTGTAAAACTGAGGCCAACTGAGTGAGTTGGAAAGCATGCAAATTAGGCTTCTAATTTAAATGTTGGCTAATTTTAATATATCGATGCCTCAAAAATATATCGGTAAAATGTGTCGATCGGTAATCGATATATCAATATTTTATGATCCGTTTTCATTATCCCTCATTCATGGAAGTGAATATACAGCGAAGTGTTGTGTGACCGCGGTTTTAGAAACGCATCTGATTAGGGTCAGGTGAACCTGAAAACAGCCTAATTATTCAGGGCTTTCTTGAAGCTGATTAGTCATTTAGGCAGCTAGTCGATTTAGACTTCCTTAATTCTAGCAGGAGTTTCACCTTAGATGTTGATAAGACTGATGAGAGAGATATTTCCTTCAGGAAGAAATTACGACTTTCATCTCTCTCTCTCTCTCTCTCTCTCTCTCTATCAACATCACTCTCTCAGGACAGCACAGGTTTCTCTATCACACTCATCCGCAAGTGGAAAATTACCCTCGACACCACAGGGTATTGCTGAGAGTTTAGAAGACTAATTAGAAGTGCAGTGAGCATGATCGACCTGAACTCAACATTGATCATTTGATGTAGAGACAAAACTCACAGAAATTACAGATCGCTATGTCCTCATAAGACATCGGTCTACTACAGAGACATTAATTTACCCTGAAAACAATTAAAACTAGAGTCACAACTGGAACAGTTTTGTTTTGCGTCAGTCTTCATGTGGACATTATTCCATCCATGGTGGTTCCTGGTTCAAGATCAGTAGGTTTTACCCTCTTTTTTTTCCTTTGGGTCATTCCTTTGACCTGTATTGAAAACCATTAAAAAATGATTGATTTGTGCTTGATTAGAAGACTTCTCTTAACAAAAGAGTTACTTTTCGTTAAGAGGAGTCTTAGCGCTAAAGACTCCTCTTAATGAAAGTCTGTTTTTTTGTGGTCCCAAAGTGTATAATGATAGAGGGGAAAATTAATATACTATATATTAATGATGTAACATGATTTTTAAAGAACTTTTAAAAAATGTAAAAAACAACAAACATTGGCCAAGGATGTCTCAATTGACGTTTATTTCAAAACACTTTTGGCATTTTATAATATCTAAACTATATTACAACTATTTCTGATTTATTATGCTGGTAGAAAATCAACAGTGCACATTTTAGAGTTACAATTTTAGTACATTTTTGTACTTTTCCAGGAGTCAAAATGGGCCCACTTTGCACATCCATTGCAACAAATGGTCAAATTTCATTCATAGATGTTTACAACTATTTAAAGCTATATAACATCCTGAAAGTCTGAAGTTAAAAGACCACAACTGGTTCTTCCCTTATACCTACTTGTCAAAACTGACCCGTTAAGATAATGGAAGTTTCATTTCACTTAATCAGTTATATACAAAAATGTATTTTCTTTTTTATTTTATTTGTTTTGATGATCTTGATAAATTCACAACATTTGATTCCAGTATCAAAAAATATACGATATTTATAACGTATTATTTACGTGTCCCAGGTCAAAAAATACCCTAAGACAATAGGTTTGAGGTTTTTTCAAATCACAAAACCCAAGTATGAGCAATAGTAATAGTGATGCTCACCATAAAAACACCACTAATAATATAAAATGTTATAGTGATTTTAATAGTCCTAGAATAAATACGTAATTCCTCTCCAAATTTAATTCATTTGTAATGGCTCACTAATTTGTCTGTTCTGTCATATGTTCAGTGTTTTTTATTAACATTTTTGGAGTATTTTTAACATGTGCTAAAATCATTGACTAACTTTGTGTGTGTTTGGAGAGGTATTTCTCTTTCCATGTGAAGCATTTCCTATCTAGGAAAGAGCTCCACACAGCCACTTCCTGTGACTCTTACACCCATACCAAATTTATTTAGTTCAACTGTTTATTAACACACAATAATTAACATATCATTTTTTAGTAGTTTAAATCAATCAGATTTAGGATCTATGTATGTACTACAATGCTGAAAAAAAAAAATCTTAAACCAGCCTAAACTGGTTTTAGCTAGTGCGAGCTAATTTAAAACTAGCTTATACCAGCTAAAATCTCTGAAAATTACACTGAACTCGCTCTAAAATGCAGTATCTACTAGAAGATTGTACTCTGATGCTGAAAATCGTAAACAAGTCTAACCTAATTTTAGCTGGTTTCAAATTGTCTTAGCTGGTCTAATACTAGTGTACACCAGCTGAAAACTGTAAAATAGATCTAAAGCTCATTGCCATTATCCTTCGGTGTTGTGGGTGGTTGCCAAGGCATTAGAAAAGTCATAGCAATTGAGCTGTAGTAATAGTGACGCTTGCCTACACTGCTAATAACAAAAAATAAAACACAATTACATAATGCATCTAGGCTGTTCAAAGTTTCTCTAAAAATCATAAAATAAAAATATCAGCATCACTTTTAGCATTGGTATATTGATATCAAGCTTTATGTGTGTGTGTGTGTGTTATACATGAGGTGAGTCATCACCATCTGTGTCACAACATGCAAATATATGTTTTTCAATTATTTTTCAACGTAAATGCGCTAAACTGACGTCTTTGACCATTGTGGCACGTCTCGCTGTTTTTTCGGTATTTTTTTCATATTCGTTATGCTCTTTCCAGTGTTGGGGAAGTTACTCAAAGTAATCCATTACAAATGAGTAATTACTTTTTTCTAAAATTGGATTTATTGATAACGTCGCTGAAAATTTTACCAAATTACTAATTACTTTACTTAAGTTACTTTCTAAAACACGTTCAGCAGAAAAGTTAGTTTTTTTTTCCGTTCAAATAATAATAATAATAAAAAAAAACTTTTTTAATTGATTTTTTTTATCCCCTTTTCTCCCCAATTTGGCATTCCCAATTCCCACTGCCTACTAGGTCCTCGTGGTGGCGTGGTTACTCACCTCAATCCGAGTGGTTCAATCAGTTCAATCAGGCAATCAGTTGCCTCCGCTTCTGAGATGGTCAATCAGCGCATCTTATCACATGGGTCGTTGTGCATGACACCGCGGAGACTCACAGCATGTGGAGGCTCATGCTACTCTCCGCGATCCATGCACAACTTACCACGCGCCCCATTGAGAGCGAGAACCACTAATCGCAACCAAGAGGAGGTTACCCGATGTGACTCTACCCTCCCTAGCAACCGGGCCAATTTGGTTGCTTAGGAGGCACTCAGCACACCCTGGATTCAAACTCATGACTCCAGGGGTGGTAGTCAGCGTCAATACTCGCTGAGCTACCCAGGCCTCTTTTTCCACTCAAATTAAAAAAAATTCTATATTATAATGTACTGTATATACATGCTTTTCAGGTGTCACAGAACAGACATACATATGAACGTGATTCATGTTTTAAATGTATTCTACATAAATAACATTATTTAGAAGTGTAACCCAAGTACTTAAAAGTACTGTAATGTTACTTCATTGTAAGTCAGTAAATGTAATAATTTGATTACAAGAATTTAAAATGTAATGTGTTACACTACTTTTTGACTAAAAAGTATTTAGATTACAGTAACTAATTACTTTGTAATGAGATTATGCCCAACACTGGCTGTGTCTATCTTCTTTTAGCACAGGAAGATTACGTTCGGTCTGAACGGCCCCTTTTGCAGATGTACTGACATTTATTGTCATAATTGCAGACTATAAAGGGGAATTCAAATCAGACTGAAGAGGAAGCCATAGGGATTTGGGATTTTCATGTCATTTGGGACAGATGCACAGATTTAGAGTATGTAACTGCAGGCGTTCAACATATGCCATTGTTCTGAGCAAGCAGAGTGTAAGTAATGTACATTAAACATGCATACAAACACACACAATGCCAATGGTCCTGTTGGTCAATAGAAGATTTAACTAGACTGTTTTCACCTTGTTTTGTTCCCTTTGTTCATTCCAGGAGATCGTTGTTCCTTTAGTGAACATTATGCGTACTATGTTAAAATAACTGTTTTGCATAACTGCGATATGGATGGTACTCAACATTTTTATCAGTTGACACATTGAGGGTGTATAGTTTTAAACGGTTTATCGCCCATCCCATTTTAAAATCATGCATGTGAAAATAATCAGTGACAAATTTGCCATGAACTCTCGATTTTTGTTGGGGTGGCGTTCTTACCAGCTTATTCAATGTACGCAAGTGTTGTGCGCATACCTGTTTGCAATTTCAAGTCAAATGCAGAGAATAACCTGATGATTTCAAGTCTCATGTAAACATGTTTTTCTTTTTGCATTGTCAGATTGTTTGAATAAGTAAATTCTTTTGCAGACCCATATGTGTTTACAAGCATATGGGTCTGCATGTAAACACACTCAATATCATTATTTTTTAATGCAAATATGCTTTCTTTTTATGTTAATTAGGCTTGTTATAGACTGTTTATTCGCAAAAGTTAGTTGAACGCACTTTTAAAAATTTTGAGAGTCGATTTAAGTGTCTACATCACATTGGTGACTGTACATTGCTGTAAAGTATGCCAGAACGCCATAGTCTGCTGCTTCCTCCACAACCTAGCACTCAGAACCGACCACAACATGCAAATTGTGTTCAGCACTACATTGTTTCGGCATGTTTTCACTGTTACCTGATTTGCATAATTCCTTTAGTGGATTGGGTGCTAAAATAACGCAGAGAGTATGTGCAAATAAATGGCACTATCAGTGCTTGCAGTTGATTTTCAGTGAATTTCCCCCACATTGTTTCTGAAACACATCCTTCTCCTACGGAGACATACCAAATAGCAACTTGGTATTTGTCTTGCAAATATTGTAGCTTTCCCTGAAAATGTTGTTGTGTAACCTCTGCATTAGGGTTTTCCAGAATGCTGTTCATTATGCAAACGCTGCAGGTTGTACTTCATTATGTTTGAGACACACGCTTTGATCTCAACCTCTCAAAGAAGGGCACAAGGCGTTTACATGCCATCGGCGTGGGTTGCGTTCAGACGAAAATAGTGATTTTCCGAAAGAAAAGGATCTAAGAATGCTGTTTGCTTAATACTTAGTAAACTGGATCATCTATGGAAAGGTTGAATGTTCAGGAATCATCTATTAACAAATTTTGTTATTCCATATTTATGTATTTAAAATAAATGACTGATTTATGTCAGTAACCTGTAATATGCTTCCCTTGTCTCTTTCCAAACACCAATGTTTCTTTTCAAAGTTTATATTCTTATTAAAATCATGGTTAGGTTTAGGGTTTGTTTAAGAGTTTAGACTGTAAGGAAAAAATTGCTATAAGATTGTTCCTTTTTATTATTATTTTTTATTATTATTTTCTTTATTTCGTTTATTTTTCTAGATGGGAGTAAAAGTCGTAAATTTTTGTGTAAGCCATCTAGTACAAATTTTTACGATTTCATCATCTTGTATGATTTGTTACATTTTCGCCATATATGTTTTCGCAATTTCTTATGATTTCTCCATCTCTGATGTTTTCTTACAATTTAATTATCTCATACAATTTCTTATGATTGCGCCATCTTGTTTGTTTTTCCTATGTTTTTGTTATCTCCTACTATTTCTTACGATTTTGCCGTCTTGTACGATTTCTTACGTTTTTGCCGTCTTGTACGATTTTGTCATCTCATACGATTACATACGATCTGCCATCTCGTACAATTTCTTACCATTTCACCATGTCGTTCAATTTCTGATGATTTTGCCATCTCGTACGACTTCTTATGATTGATCTACTTCTAACAATTTCTCCATCTCATACGATTACTTACGATTCCACCATCTCATACAATTTCGCCATCTCGTATGATTTCATACGATTTTGCCACCTCGTACTATTTTATAAGATTTTTCCCTCTTGTACGATCTCTAACTATTTTGCCATCTCGTACCAATTATTACAACTTGCCATGAGACCGGGTTGGGAAAACCTGTTGAGCTAAAATTCGACCTACATGAACGAAAGTGTATCGTTCAGCTGTTGATATTTTTGGTTTCCGAGCATTGGTTTCCTAGCATTGTTTTATTACAACAGCAGTACTACTATTATTAATAATAATAGAACAGCATTATTAATTTAGTTATAACGTTATATATTGATATATTATTCTATCACACTACTTTACTTCTGGAGTGACAATGTACCTGTTACATTTAATTGAGCGATCAGAGCAATGTGCTTTGCAATATTACATTCAGGCATGTGAATGCATTGCAGAGCCCAACAAACATTTGCATTGTTCTCAGTGTGAATAGTTTTTGGGTGATCATCTGCAATTTGCTTTGCTGTGGTTCATCACTCTTTGTCTAAACTGTCCTTTAAACTTGAGTCAATGGGTAATTCTCAATATTCTCAATGATAATTCTCATTAGATTCTCATTACTGTAATGTAACTTTATTATTGCATTACAGTAATGAGAATTTGTGGAAATTGCGTTTAATTGTCATGAAAATAATGTCACGATGCAAATATCTTAATGGTCCTAAAAAGAAGCTTTATTTTATTAATGTTTTGATTTTTGGGTGTAACAGGACCCCAGTTTGCCATGTAGTAAACTTAATTTGAGGTTGGCTACATAGACACAACATAAGTTGTTCTTTGTCTATAAATAGGATGTTTTAGGATTTGGGCCATGCCAGCATCAGGTTCTAATGGAGCTCATTGATTGGCCAGGGACATAATGAGTGTTGTCTCATGTGCTAATGTGACATCTTTAGTGTAAGAGCCTGAGGCTGCTCTGAAAATCACTGCTGATTACAGCCATTCACTCATTTTGAGAAAAGACAACGAACTTTAACAACTGTTTCGAACAAGGTCAGTGCTGGTGTGAATGTGGAATGCTCCAAAAAGCAGCAAAAATAAATGATGGTGACCTGGTAAAAAGTCTCCTTATAGTGTTTTAATGTGACCATCTAACAAAAAGAAATGTTAATATCTGTTACTTTTATTAAAAATCAACCCTGGGGAAATAAAAGTGGTCAAAGTCGAAGAAACACCCAAGAATGGTTTATGAAAGATTTAGAAGGTTCTGTTTGTGTTTCATGAATGACGGCAGGTGTCTTTAAAATGAATACTTTGGATATTTCAAGGCCGCGTCTCTAGAGGAACGATGCTTAAGCTGCCGTGACGCTTTGAACCTGAGCAAATCATTGCATAATTCACATCTTGTGTCATAACACTCGGCAAATATACTGTAGATGGACAGAGCGCTGTGTGTTTGCAGTATGTCAATCTGTGAGTGATGTCACTTGTGTGACCTTTAGGTGTGGCGAGATTAAGTTAATAATCAGGGTCTTAAACAGATCAGAGCAAAAAACATGCATGCACCTAAATGAGGACATAGTAATTTCGGTCCATGTCATTTTTCTGCTGTTTTTTTTATAAAGATTATTATAATGACAACAGACTAAGCTTACTTAACCCTACCCCTAAATGAAATCCTTTTTTGGAATTTAAAAACAGTATTTTCTTTATTAATGAATTCAGTCTTTCCAGGATTTTGCGATCGCAATAATTCAACCACTCTCCGCATTATTAGTGGCAGCTTGCAATTTTGTATAATTTCTGCAATTTTTCTGCATAAACTGTGAATCTGAGGTTATCCAGACCAGGGCTCGACAATAAGGACTGCCCGATGGCCAGTGTGAGAGATTCGGGCCAGTTGCTAGAACTGTCACTTGCCCGATCGGGCCAGTGCTGCAGTTATAGCATTAGTGCAAGCAAACAACAAGTGAGAGAGCACAAAAATTACACAGAGCGAACTAAGTCTTCTAACCGAGGAGCGAGTGTGAGTATATTTATCTCGCAAAGATGCGCGAGCGCATAATATACTGGACGCGCCAAGGCACAGTCCTGTGCATGCACAAGATTGCGCACTTCTGTCCTCGCTCTTTTCCAAGTGTCTTAGCAGCAGCTATTAACAATGTGTAGAAAATAGAAGGGAAAAAAACCCCACTTAATGAATTTCGTTGTGGGATTTAACGTCTTGTGCAACATTTTAAGTATCCCCGCACATTCCGTGTTCACAGTGCGCGAAATCCCACATTTTTCGTTTTACATGTTGGTGAAAAGCAGTAATCCACACATTGGAACACAAAAAATAAACAGTTTCATTTTATAGGACTGAAAATCCATGTCTCTCATCATCTCTCTCCGTGCAGCGTAGACTGTTTAACATGCATGTGCTCTCGTAAAGGGACAGAGCGCTAGTTTTATTCCCACTTTAAAAAAAAGCAAATTTTCTCTCATTAATTCGCCTTTAGAGATGAAGCGCTGAATGAGACGTAATAAACTTTGTTAAACCCCAGTTGTACACGTGTCTGGAAATCAGTATCCAAAATGTAGGTATAGATTTAATTAGGTTAGTTTCAAAATGTAATCATTAATTCGACATTATAATGGCATTTGATATGAAAAGAAACATAATCACTATGACTATTAGGCTATTATTATCAGAGCTGTTCAGCTGCAGGGTGAAGATGAATATTTGAAACAGTCTACTTCATATCATCCTCATAAAACACCTGTTACATGTCTAATTTCTGGACCGTACAGGTATTTTTGTTTTTGTGCTTTGTGCATCAGTCAGTGTTGGTCTTTAGGTTGTCTGATTTCATGTTATATACACATTCTTAATTCACAGATTAGGCCTAATATCTCCCTAATGTATATTACACGTCACAACCGATTTGGTAGCAAATCTCTTCTCAGGGATTCATATGTTTATTACATTCAGCCAATAATCACATCTTTAACTCAGTGATTAAATCTTTGTGAATACACTACACATGGCCAAAAGTTTTGGAAGTTTGAAAATTTTGGCAGGGCCAGTAAAAATCTGAAGCAATACTTAGCGTTGAGCCCTGCAGACGCTTTTATGCAAATTGACAGTGGCAAAACAAGTGCTCGATAAGCTTGAAGCAGTCGAGGCATGTCTAATTGCACAGCCACCATTTATCTTCACAGAAACAAAGCATCTCCTCGTCTCCTCTGTATCATTAAACCTGAGTGTATGAATCCGCAATGACCATGAACATTTGCTATTACATGAATGTTGCAAATGTTTGTGTTCAATATGCAAAGGTGTTTCATAGTATCATGACTGCTATATGTGGCCGTGTGTGTGTGTGTGTGTGTGTGTGTGTGTGTGTTTGAGGGTCTTTTGCTTCTGCAGAAGCAGATTGTGCTGTCTGGCCCTGTGTGTTGAGGTCAACACTGTCGCTGTTAATCTCCTTACAGTCAGAGAATCATCAGGAAGCAACCTGTTTCCTCTGATGCCAAGAGTCTGATCAGAGATTAGGACAGAAAATATGAGCCAGACTTCACGCTACATGCGTTTTTACATTGTAGATTTAATGTGGCTCTGTACCCAGACTAGATGCACTGTAAATTCTGCAACAGTAGATTAAAGGTTTTGCTGCTGAAATCAGTCTATTTACTGAAATTCAAATCACTGCCTCCAGTGGCTGAAGATGTAAGTGATGTTGTGGCTCCAGTTTCTGGGTGAAATGTCCACAGAGTGGCGCCAAAAGCAAGTTGCATTTTTAGTTTTAAACGATGGAATACAGTCAACAGGAATGCATATTTTATTAACTCTACCGTCTAACCTAAACTCCAACCCTAAACTTAATCATCAATGGAGTAAAGAGGAGTCAGGAGACAACGAAGCAGGTTCAAGATCAGTTCTTTAATTTGCAGGTTTTTCAAACAAACGTCGGTAACCGTCGTTATAAACATAAAAGGTAATAAACTCTCAGAAGCTCTGACTGTTTTAGCTTTCTGGTCACTCTCTCTCTCCTCTCTGATGCTCTGGCATGCCTTTTAGGTCTCCTTTCGCCACCACTATAATGAGAGACAGGTGTTAGAGATAATTATGAGCCAGGTGATGAGCCTTACCGCTCTCCTTCTCCCGCAGACTGACACATGACCATGCCCCCCATGCCACATGCCCCCATTGCTGACTCAGGCCGGGGCAACATCCGGCCTGTCTACTCCCCCCCATTTCTGGAGAGAAAGTCAGCCACAACCATCTGCGCCCCCGGTCTGTGGATCACCTCGAACTTAAAGGGCTGGAGAGCCAGATACCAACGGGTGATCCGTGCATTAGAATCCTTCATGTGGTGGAGCCACTGCAGAGGAGCGTGATTGGAACAGAGGGTGAAGGCCCGCCCCAGCAGGTAGCATCAGAGGGTAAGAACAGCCCACTTAATCGCGAGACACTCCTTCTCGATAGTACTATATTTTATCTCCCTGAAGGAAAGCTTGCGATTAATAAATAGCGCTGGCCGTTCCTCCTCCCCCCACCTCCTGTGAGAGCACCATGCCCAGCCCCCTGTCAGATGCATCACTCTGCAAAATAAAGGGGAGAGAGAAATCAGGTGCATGTAAAAGCGGCCCCCCACACATTGCGGACTTTACCTTCAGGAAGGCATGTTGGCATGACTCTGTCCACTGGACTGGATCGGGAGCCCCCTTTTTAGTAAGGTCAGTCAGCGGGCTGGTGACATCAGATTAGCTAGGCACAAACCTTTGGTAGTAGCCAGCCAGCCCCAAAAACTGCCTTACCCCCTTTTTAAACCCTTGTAAATGATGATATCGTCTAGATATGCGGCGGCATATGCTAATGCTATTGCTAGCTGAAAGTTAGCTAACTAGCATAACCTTATATAAATCATATAATGTGACACAAAAATATTATGTTCAAGCTAGGGATATGGATCATGTTAGGAACACATACAAAATTTATGTACCTGTATGAATGTACCTGCATTCTCTCACGGCGAGAGCTGACGTGATTGTCAGTGTGGATGATACAGGGTGACCAGAAGATCAACAATACTTGTTGTCATGTTGTACTTTAACACAATATCACGGTTTATGCAGAGAAGTTAATGTTTATCTATAGAGAAACACTCCATGATTACATTTACCCTCCCGCTTAATCTTAAAAAGCTATGTTTTTTATTCTGTGTTGCTGACAGGACATGAAATGAAGAGGGCAGTGCGCCCTCTAGCAGCTGATGACTTTATAGAAAGTTTTTTTTTTTCATTCTGCTGGCATGATTACTAAACGCATTTGTGCTGAAATGGATTAATCAGCTATTGATAAGCTTAATCATTCAAATTAATAATGACTAATGATCGATCATTGATTAATCAATAACATCCCTATTAGTTACTGTAATCTATTAGTCAAAGAGTAGTGGAACGCATTACATTTTACATTTCTGTTATCAGATTACAGTTACTGACTTTCAGTTATGGGGTTACGCATATTTCTAAAACAATATTATTGTGTAGAATGCATGAGTAATGAAATGATATGAATGTTTTTTGTATTATGCGTTTTTTTGCGTTATGTAGAATTTTTTTTTCGTTCAGTGGAAAAACTAACTTTTCTGTGAAAAGTGTATTTTAAAGTAAAGTAATTAGTAATGTGATTACTTTTTCCATTAGGTAATTAGTAGAGTAATTTGATAATTTTTTAAGAGAAGTAATCAGTTTGCAGTGGATTACTTTTTGTGTACCCAACAGTGATAGATACTAATATAAATAGCATATAAAAAATTCATAACAAATAAAATAGATTTGGGATAAAGAAATTGCATTTTATTTTTAGGTCGATTTTTTTGCAGTTTTGTGATAATTAAGCTCTCCAAATTCTCATTACCATAACATTTGTAATAATTTTACTTTTACTTTTTTTTGTTATTCTCATTAATGTCAATAATGATTCTCATTTAGCATATGTAATGCTGTTATTTTTAATGCAAGACAGTAACAATTACTATAATACAGTGTTTTTGATCAAAATCAATATTATTTAAAGGCAGTACAGTAAATACTGCCATGATGTATAAATACTTTTCAATAAAAATATGTATTTTTATTTTTCACATTACAGTAATGAGAATTCAGGGAAAATGTGTTTTATTGTCATTGTAAATCATGATCGTAATGATTCTAAATCTTAATGCTTCAAAGTTTTATTTCTTTGTATTATTTATTATTTTTATTTCTTTATTTATTATTTCTACCTTTTGATTTTGGGGTGAAATATGGCATTTAAAACGTTAATGATAATACATAAGTGTGTACAGTTTTTCTGAAACTATTCCTTGTTTTTATTGCATACTCATTTTCCGAGCTTGGATTTCTTTTTCTGCTTATTAGAAAGATTCACACACCAGAATTTATGAACTGTGTTATTTCATTTGTGTTATTGACATGTAACAGAAAATGTCATAGTGTGTACATGAGGTTGCACAACATTATGTCTCAGCATATCATTTACAATAAGTGTTTAAGTTAATGAGATGCAAATAGTGGAAGGCTTTTAAGGTCATAGGTCATATTAAAGGTCAAAACTCGCATTTTAAATAGCTGTGTTAGACACATTTACCCACAATCCACATCTTTCAGAAGCTTTTAAAAGTAAGCCAGAATTGACATGCATTTGGGAAAATAAATTGACAATTGTATGACTTCAAAAAACTTGGAAAATACAGCACATTTACATTTATGCATTTGGCAGATGCTTTTATCCAAAGCGACTTACAGTGCCCTTATTACAGGGACAGTCCCCCTGGAGCAACCTGGAGTTAAGTGCCTTGCTCAAGGACACAATGGTGGTGGCTGTGGGGATTGAACCACCAAGCTAGGCAAATGGATCATGTTAGGAACACATACAAAATAATTTTGAGTCTACTTAATTATAATTGAAGTTTTTTTTAAATGACCCAATTCTGTTGAAATTTCAGGAACAAATTATGTTTTCTGACAAATAATTAATGATCTAAACCAAAAGGAAAAAAAAATATGTCGATGCAACTTCATTGATTCATGTGACAACAATGTACCTGATTAAATAATGTAAATTCAAAGAATTTTTTTTCAGTGGTGAATGGGAAAAGCACCACAAGAGTAGGCCATGCAACTCATGCGCTATATTCTCCCAAACCATACGATAGCTTTGTGTGAGGACAACCAAATGGAAATTTCAAATCATAGACTGACATTTCTAAAAAAGTGTGCTGTTTTTCTGTCTACATAAGCAAAATACTAACCAAAATGGAACCTCATTAGTGATTGATTTGAAACACTCTATATTTACATTTATGCATTTGGCTGACGCTTTTATCCAAAGTGACTTACAGTGCCCTGATTACAGGGACAATCCCCCTGGAGCAACCTGGAGTTAAGTGCCTTACTCAAGGACACAATGGTGGTGGCTGTGGGGATTGAACCACCAACCTTCCACTTACCAGTTCAGTGCTTTAGTCCACTACACCACCACCACTCACATAGGCAGCAGGACCATTAACATCATTCATTATGCCATGTTCGCAACTTTTCCGGACAGCTATTTTCTGTTCACTATTGGATACAAATCTATAAATCTTGCCATTGCAGTCGCAAGGCACAATCGTGAATTCAAGCTCGATTACACTTCCTAGCGCTTGACACATGCACAGACCATTAGATGACATTAGGAAGTGATTTCAAGCTTGAAATCATGATCGCCAAGGAGACTGCTGATGTCAAGATTTAGAGTGAAAATGGAGTTACATTTTGGTCTGTTCTCACCCAAAACCAATCAAATCACTTCATAAGACAAAAATTAAACCACATGAGTCGTATGGATTACTTTTATGATGGCTTTACAAGGTTGTAGATTTGGCCTGAACATTGGTGGGTTGCAGTGTGAAGCATTTACCCATGTTTCCATTGATCATGGTTAGTGGTCGACTGATATATCGCAGAGGCCAATAAATCGGCCGATATTCTGACTATTTTAATTGGCCGATAAATTGTCCCGTTTGGCCGATTTGTTTTGTCAGGGTGCCTAGAATTGCCTGCTTGCATGTGAAGCAACTGAGACATGTAAACGACCAGTCATGGTTTGTTTTGTTGTTACGTGCCATCGTGTTACTACAATAATAGACTGGTGTGCAACACAGTCTCATTTAAACTATCTGCATATCAGAGCCGTGGCAGACACGTTTCATGTTAAAGTGCTCACCTGTTTCATTCTCCCTCTCTCTCCTCAACTGTTCCCTGTAACTTTTAACTGTCTTGTCTAATGATAAAAAGGCAAATATCAGTAAAACTAATATCATATACCGTCTGCAAATATGCACATATCTCATTTAAACAGATGTCATAACCCAACCTCTCACAACTTCAGCAGATCCAGCATCCTGTGGAGCGCTCATTTATTTACCTCTAAAGCATGTATTCTAACAGTCTCTCATCAACAGTTCCCTGTCACTTTTAACTTTCTTTTCTAATGATAAAAGGCAAATATCAGTAAAACCTGTATTATATACCGTTTGCAAAAATGCAGATATCTCGTTTAAACAGATGTAATTCACGAACCTCATGAAAATCCAGCGTTTTCTTTCCGTCGAGCGCTCATCTAATATCTTCCTCTGAAGCACGTATTCCATCAGCCAGAATAAAAAACTTCAGGATCAGGATCAAAAGCTCCTCTGTTTCACAAATCATGATGGTCAGTCCACGTCAATCCAAGTAGGCGATCTAGGCCATTTAAAAAGTCAGGAGATTGAGGCTCGTGGTGGATCCACACGGGCGCATGAGTGCAACTTCAAGGCTGCGTCCAAAACCAGGAAAATGCTGCCTCTGGAGGCTGTATATGGAGGTAGGATGAAAAAAAAGGTGCTTTTCAAACTGTTCGGAGACCAGTTTCCTTAAGAGTTCCATTCATTCATAACAGCTATCAGTTAAGCCATTAACTGATTAGGCAGCAAGGTAGCAAGTCATCTGCCTACATTTTCGGATGCAGCCCAAGGTAAAAGCGCTTCACGTGTGCTGTAAGTAGATGTCTTATTCACTAAGCACCGTATGTATGTACAACTGGTTTGATTTGGTATTTCTTGAGTAAATGCGATTGTTAATGCACACATGCCATCCATGGTTGCTGGACTACTGTGTGTACTGTTATTTCCTTCTTCCTAATATATTAACAATTTCTTCATGTGCAAATAAATGACAAAAATTTGATGACTAAACAGAAATCTGAAGAAGCTGCTATCTACCATTTAGTTTTGTGTGAAATTGAGTAAATACAGTGCTAAATAAGAGTTTATTTATATACATATATTGAAGCAATTTTATGTCGGTTATTTACTAGATAAATTATGTGATATATCATCATTTTATCGGCTCTCTGGATAAAAAACCCATATCGGTCGACCACTAATCATGGTAAAAATATTGGGGGATTGCACTTGTTTGTTTTGATTGTTGGAAGGGTAACCCCCCCTCCCCCCTTTATGTCCATTTTGGAGCTTGAAAGTGTATGTACAGTATATTCACATTATACCGCCATCAAATATCTGTATTTCTGTTGCGTATTCCGTTGTGTTCATACGAGTTTGAGATGACAGAAGGATGAGTCAATGAGAGAATTATCGTTTTTGGGTGAGCTATTCCTTTAATGAAATATATGTTTATTTATAATCAGCATTTCTCTCGAGTCCATCTTCTAACTTGGGTTTTTCTATGAAGCTCGTCGCAATGCTTTCTGGATTGCCTTCTCTTTTGAAGGATACATGTGATGCTGCCTTTAGAATCTGGCAAAAACAAGGTTTTTTCAGATGGAACAGCCTTCACGACGGAAAATGCCTATAACCCCTCAAAATGCTGTCTTGGAAGGCAGCTTACTAGGTTGTGGAACAGAGCCAAAGTGTGTGAAAATATGTGTAATTTAGGGCTTGGCAAGTGTGTTTGCAAGCTTGTGCATGTGTTTGTGTGTCTTTGTTATAGTTAGGGACCAGGGACGGTTTACAAAAAGTGAAAAGACTGAGAAAAAAGATATTTCAGCCCTCACAGAAGATGAGTCATGCAGCACAGAGAAATAGAGGTGTGTGTGTGTGTGTGTGTGTGTGTGTCTTGACAGACTCATTCTCAGTTACTGGAAAGTGAAGATGAAGAAATCTCTGTCGCAGATGAAAGTGCCGGCTGGCTAATGTTCAAATTTCAAAGGCTCCTTTCAAACTCGCATTCTATATGTAGATAAATATTGCATTTTCATACTGTATTTTTGTATTAGTGCATATCAATGAAAATAATGGAATAGCATTCTTGTGTTGATTTAGAAAAAAATGCTGGAAGACATGCCTTCATTGTTTTTAACTAGATTTTTATTTCAAACTTCAAATAATTTGAATCGACGTGCCTACAATGGCTATTTGGTTGAAATGATGGTTCCTCTGATTTAAAAAATAAATAATCACTTTTATGCCATTTCAGAGCAAATACATACTTATTGGAATATACGTATATCGAAAATTGTCAATAGGCTGGAAAATATTGAGATATAACTTTTGAAGCCATATCGCCCAGCTCTAATTGTACACTATTTCCAAGTACACATTCACTACATAATAGGCTTAAGTTTACATTATAGATAATACGGTATAGCATTATGTTGGCCTTCTTTGATAAGCATTACTATAATGAGAGAATAGATTCATACTGGTTCAGGAAAAGGGCATTACTCCATCGTAAAATAACTTCTCCGGAAGTATTGGGGTCTTTAGACGACTTGTAAATGGCACCTAACAATCTGGTCTCTCTCTCTTTGTCTGTCTCTCAGGTTGTGTAGTCTGACGCTAAAGAAGTTAATTGTTCTGAAAGAGTTGGATCGTGAGCTCAGCTCTGTGGTTATCGCTGTCAAGATCCAGGTAAAAAAAGCACTGTTACTATGGTATTTCTGTGTATGTGTTCTTGTGATGGAGGTGTGCTGGAGCATTACTGTATCGCTCAAAGCTTTACACATCACACCGTGGTAACTGAGCTGTTGCCAAGGCGACAGCTTGCTCAGTGGGAATTTGGGATTGAACGCAATAAGATGGCTTGTGGGGGGGCTGAAGCATTGCATTGTGGGATGTATTCAGGGGTAATTTCAGAGCACTTGAGGCCCTCAGCATTCCTCACGCTCCACTATGGTCACACTAACACCATCTGTGTTTGTGTGTGTGTGTGTTTTGTACCTTGTAAGGCTGTAACTTTGCAAAAAGAGACATATATTGACATCTAATGCATCACAGTAATATATATTAATTCATTATTAAGTTACATTACTTATTAAATTCATATTTCAGAAAAGTCTGGTGTCAGGTGTTTTTAACTACTATGTCAATGTTAATGTCAATGTCAATTTATTTATAAAGCACGATTAAAAACAACAGACTGTTGACCAATGTGCTTTACAAAAATGAAGTATAAAACACTGTATAAGGATAATACCAATGAACATACATCAATAAAACATGTAAAATACTAATAATTAACTAAACTGTTGGACCAGATGGTACAGAAAAAAGATGAGTAAAAAGAAGGATACATTAAAAATGTATAAAGAAGGGGCATTTCTTATATACAAGGGTAAGCTGTTCCAGAGTTTTGGGGTTGCTACTGCAAAAGCCCTGTCACCCTTTTGTGTTAACCTGGACCTGGGAACAAAAGTTATCTGTTAAGAGGACCTAAGAGACCTTGTGGGATTATGTAGCTGCAGTAGATTAGAAAGGTAACGTACTAACAATAAAATACATACAATACAATGTATTTATTGTGTAACTACATGTTGTTTTGCAAAATTCTCACAAGATTCACTTTGCTGCTACTGATGTTGAGGTACGAGTAGGTTTAGGGGTAGGGTTAGGGCTTAGGGTAACAGTTGGGGAAAGTTTAGGTTTAGGATTAGGAGTGAAGGTTAACAGTGTAACTTGTCAGATGTAATTAAATGCAGGTACTTTAAATGTAAGTACAGTGTAACAACACATTTACATAATAAGTACATTGTATCAAATGCTTAAGTATATTGTAGTTAAAGACACCTAATATAAAGTGGGAATTACCATTGTATATGTCCAAAAATGGATATACTGTGTTTCCATATGTTCAAAACACATGATGTTAACATTGCCATGGTATATGTCCAAAAACACAGTATTACCATGGTAATAATGTATGTACAACGATAATTTTTTAAAATATTAATTACATGATACGCTAATTAATTTGCCTTTTAAAGTATACTCTTTTGACTGTGGGCGAATAAGAATGTGTTCGAAGCATGCGTATATAACCGTTCATGCCCGATCCGCTCCAGGTGGGATTCGAACCCGTGTCAGCTGGCATCGGAGACGGGCGCACTAACGAGGAGGCTAAAGGCTACAGCCTCTAGCGTCAGTCGCTAGTGCACCTCTTGAGGCAGGGGAGTGAGGTTTACGCACTGCACAGCTACCTATCAGCTGGCTACTGTTACACTCACCCCCCTTAAACCTCACTCCCATCCGGGTCACGGCACCACTATAACCGGTCCTGCTTGACCCTCTCCGAGTGGGATTCAAACCGACGTCTCCAGCATGGGAGGTGGGCGCACTAACGAGGAGGCTAAAGGCTACAGCCTCTAGCATCAGTCACTAGTGCGCCTCTTGAGGCCAGGGGAGTGAGGTTTACACATTACACGGCTACCTACCAGCTAGCTACCATTACACTCACCCCCCTAAACCTCACTCCAGTATTACCATGGTACATATAAAAACTATGATATTACTGTACATGTCCAAAAACCTCTGGTATTGCTATGGTAATATGCCACAAAAACATACCGTACATCTCCAAAGACATGATAGTGCCAGGGTACTTTTTTGTTTTAAATAGAAGTAAAAAAGGAGCCATCTACCCAAAATGTTGGATGGTAAAACAAATTCTTCATTTGAGTGTCAGTGATGTTTAAAATGATCTGTGGGTGAAGATTAGTGATTGGATACTCCTACAGGCCTGTTTCATACACATTCATATTACATTCCCACTAGGAAATGAGTCTGTCAGTCATTCTGTCAGCATTAGAGCTTGTCCTTTGAGAGAACATCAACTGCACCAGTTTCACTCACCCACCAAAGCTTCCAGACGCTTCAGAATCAGAGAATCAGAATCAGAATTAGCTTTATTGCCAAGTATGCTTACACGTACAAGGAATTTGTCTTGGTGACAGAAGCTTCCAATGCACAAACAATACAGCAACAAGACAGAGATAATAATAAAAAAAATAGAATAAAAATAAAAAGTGAATAGAAAATATAAGTATATATAAAAAATACACAATAAGACAATATATATATATATATGTACAATATACAAATACAAATCAGTTATGTACAGATGCAAGGGAATGTATGGCAGAAGTGTGGTATGTTGGATAAATATAAATAGACTAAGCTGTGTATTGCACAAAATTATTGCTCCTGGGGCAGTTTTAACTGTTCATGAGATGGATAGCCTGAGGGAAAAAATTGTTCCTTTGCCTGACAGTTCTGGTGCTCAGTGCTCTGTAGCGCCATCCAGAAGGCAACAGTTCAAAAAGGTAGTGGGCTGGGTGAGTGGGGTCCAGAGTGATTTTTCCAGCCCTTTACCTCACTCTGGAAGTGTACAGTTCTTGAAGGTAGGGCAGGGGGCAACCAATAATCCTCTCAGCAGTCCAAACTGTCTTTTGTAGTCTTCGGATGTCTGATTTCATAGCTGCACCATACCAGACAGTTACTGAAGAGCAGAGGACAGACTCAATGACCGTTGAGTAGAACTGTATCAGCAGCGCCTGTAGCAGGTTGAACTTCCTCAGCTGGCAACGGAAGTACAACCTCTGCTGGGCCTTTTTCACAATGGAGTCAATGTGGGTCTCCCACTTCAGGTCCTATGAGATGTTAGTGCCCAGGAACCTGAATGACTCCACTGCTGCCACAGTGCCGTTTAGAATGGTGAGTGTGGTCAATGTTGGGGTGTTCCTCCTATTTTTATTTGATTTGATTTTAAAGTCCGCAGTCATCTCCACTGTTTTGAGTGTGTTCAGCTCCAGGTTGTTTTGACTGCACCAGTGAGCCAGCCATTCAACCTCCCTACTGTATACAGACTCATCATCATCTTGGATGAGGTCGATGACAGTAGTGTCGTCTGCAAACTTCAGGAGCTTGACAGAGGGTTCCTTGGCAGTGCAGTCATTGGTATACAGGGAGAAGAGTAGTGGGGAGAGCACACATCCCTGGGGGGCACCAGTGCTGATTGTACATGTGCTGGAAGTGAATTTCCCCAGTCTCACTAGCTGAAAGATGGTGATCCACTGACAGATAGATGTGGGAACAGAGAGTTGGTGTAATTTAGTCCGGAGAATAGCTGAGATGATGGTGTTGAAAACCGAACTGAAGTCCACAAAAAGGATCCTTGCATATGTCCCTGGTCTGTCCAGATGTTGCAGGATATGATGCAATCCCATGTTGACTGCATCATCCGCAGACCTGTTTGCTCGATAAGCAAATTGAAGGGGATCTAGAAAGGGTCCAGTTTCTTTGGGACAGGAATGATGATGAAGCGTTTGAAGTAGCATGGAAATTCACACTGCTCCAGTGATCTATTGAAGATCAGTGTGATGATTGGGCCCAGCTGGTTAGCACAGGATTTTAGACAAGTGGGTGAAACACCATCTGGACCCTCTGCTTTCCTTGCCTTTTGTTTCCGGAAGACACGGCACACCTCTTCACAGATCTTAAGTGCAGTTTAAGTAGAAGGAGGGGGGAGGAGGGGGGTTGCAGGAGGTGTTGATATTTGTGTGAAGTGAAGGTCAGAGCGGGTGTGGGGTGTGAGACTGGGCCTTTCGAATCTACACATATGCTACAGTGTTGGGGGATGGTGTCTTGTAAACACATAGTAAATTCTTTCAGGCCACTCCACACTGATGCAGGGTCGTTAGCTGAAAACTTGTTATTCAGCTTATCAGAGTAGTTTCTTTAGCCACTCTGATTTCCTTATTCAGTGTGTTCCTGTGAAGGTTTTACCCAGGATTACAGTGTTTTCATTGAACAGTAAAAATTAAGGTTGCGAGGTTAAATCTCACTCACGGCACCACTGTAACCGGTCCTACTCAACACGCTCTGAGCAGGAATTGAACCGGGGTCTCCGGCATGGGAGGCAGGCGCGCTAATGAGGTGGCTAAAAGCTACAGCCTCTAGCGTCAGTTGCTAGTGCACCTCTTGTGGCCAGGGGAGTGAGGTTTACACACTGCACAGCTACCTACAGCTGGCTACCGTTACAAGCCCAACAACTGCTTAGTGATACTCTTATAGTACAGTCAACGGTAGACATTTACACTGACAATACACACAGACGAGGACTGTCCACATGTCGAGAAAATCTGGGCCGCACACGGACAGTCAGCTCAGACTGTGCTGATGACAAAATTTACGTCATACATATTGTGTGCGGAGTGATCAGCAACGCGGACAATTGAAGTATACTTTGGCCTTAAGAAAAACACATCTCGAGACCCCTGCATTCGGAATTGCGCCCTGTCCAGCTCTGTTTGAACGCAAGAGCGTGTCTTCGCTTGTGTCAAGCAAGCCTGAGTGTGGCTTGTTGTCTGTACAGATGCATGTTGCCTATACAGATAGAGTTTTGCTTACTGCCCCCTGCTGAACATAGGTGGTACTTCAAGCTTCAATTGCTCCAATTGAAGGAATATTCCCATATTACTGTCCAGGGACATGATTAATTGCATAATTTTTTAACATATTATTTTTTATATAATTAATCACACTGAATCATATTAAAATCGACAACCCTACTAAAAATACATGATGACCATATTATATGTCCAAAAAACTGTGGTATTACGATGGCAGTATGCCCAAAACATGCTAATCTCCAAAAACACATGATATTACCATAGATATGTCTAATGTATGGTACTACTATGGTAAAGAAATACATGACTACGATATTACTGTACATGTCTAAAAAACTCATATTGCTATGGTAATATACCACAAAAACATACCGTACATCTCTAAAAAGACATGATAGTGCCAGGGTACTTTTTTGTTAGTATTGAAATAAAAGATGTTGGATGGTAAATCAAATTCTTCAGTTGAGTGCCAGTGATGTTTAAAGTGATCTGTGGGTGAAGATCGGTGATTGGATACTCCTACAGGCATGTTTCATACACATATTACATTCCAACAAGAAACTGAGTCCATCAGTAATTCTGTCAGCATTAGAGCTTATCCTCTGAGATAACATCAACTGCACCGGTTTCACCCACCCACCAAAGCTTCCAGACGCATCAGTGATGGTTTTACCTGGATTACAGTGTTTTCATCAAACAGTAAAAATAAAGGATTCTTCCAAAGGAAGACAGACAGATCTCTCATTATCTCTGCTCTTACTCACTGAAGTGTCCGCTTGAATCAACACTTTGAAGACCAGCTGGATGGTCCATTCAGAGTTCTTCCACTCTTCAGAGCTCGTTAGTGCAGTGAGACACTTTATTCACCTACTTTCTCTCTTTGTTTTGAACTTAAGAAACATAAGAGTGGAATGTGTTTTTGATAGAACCCTGAAGGGAAACAATCCGCCAATCAGAAAACCAAGGCCAACAAACCGCGGCAAATGACCTTTGCAGCGACCGCACACTCCTGTGATGCACTCTGAATGACACAATCGAGTCTGTCTCCCTATACTCTCAAAGTACTTATACGTACGTCTTTATATACCGTATATCTGAATATTTTTTCAACAATTAATATGGTGATCTTTTACTTATAATCTAATATTTTTAATTCAATTATGCCATTTGCAGTGCTTCATGGAATTGTAGTCCATTCCCTCATGAAAGACGTTTAGTACACTGTCATGTACCTTTGTCTTTTTGACCGACTTTCGAAAACGTTTTTGCTTCAAAGCAAACGTGTGGTATTTCAGCGCAAAAACCTGCATCTTATTCACTAACCACCCTTAACCTAGTTAAAGCAAGTGCAATCAGAGCTGAAATTGCACTTGACTATTTAAATTCAGTTATATTCATTCCTTTACGCGCAAAATGCCTCTTTTCTATGTAAATTAGGCTTGGGCACTGTCCATTGTGCGTTTTAATGGATTTGTACTGTATCTGCGATTTCTTTATTTTTCCCGAAACTTGTTTGTCCCAAAAGTGGAAACGTGGCTATTGTTTATGCTGCGAGACGCTGATAAGAGAGCAAGACACAACTGCCAAAGACCTCCACCTAAGTCATCATCAGTGCTTGGCACACATGTAAAATTCGAATGTACAATTTTAGCATTCGAATGTGCATTTTTATCTTAAACTCAACTAATATTCAAATTTTGAATTTTAAATCTACAGTCTTAGCCTTACAGTAAACAGATTTGCTTAAAAGACGTTTGTTTACATTGCAGCTGTTTTTCATCAAATGACAATCAGATTGTGGATTAAATTGTAATAGAGATTAGATCTAATTAGAGGTAAGCATAGATTGCATCTTATTAACAAAAGTCGAAATTAGGCCACGTCCACACTTATACATGACTGTTTACACCTCTCTACTGGGTTTTGGGTTTTAAAAAATGCTCTCCATCACGGCATACTTAGAAAAACAATGACATTAAAATACTGAAACTGGAGTTTAAGATCACATTGATTTCGCCACATTTACGACTCATCCGCACAAGAACAACGTTTTCCTGAGTGGCTTTCGAAAATGCTCTTCATTACTGCATACTTCAGAAAACGATTAGGTTAGGAAACTGAAAACGGTACCGAAAAGAACGGTATGTGTGGACGTGCCCTTAAAATACTAATTTATGTCAATACAGAAATTGACTTTCAAAAATAAACTTACCCTGAGAATTCTTTGGAGTAAAACGTGTGACAGCTAGGCCGTCAATTGTTTTTTTTTGGATGTTCTCAGCTGTAATTATATGAATTATTTATTTATTTATTTTTTTTCAGATAGAAATTGCTTCATTGTGTTTGCAAACACACTCACTCAGTAATCACAAACAGTAATAGGAAAGTCATGGAAATTAATTGGTCCAAAGAAATGGGATCCCTGTTTGAGTAAGGTTTCATTCAAATTCTTTTTAGGCTAACACTGATTCTGAAACACATGTTGGTTCATTGTGCATTTCAGGTTGAGGTATTTCAGCGTGTTTATTTGTACGCGTGGTTGTCTGCATGTGTATGCATTTCACGCTACCAGGATTATGACGGATCGGCACATTAGCAAGCAGATGAATGTTAATGCAGGGGTCCCTGTTGTTTAGTTAACATGACAGCTCACATCCGTGACTTGATTTCCAGATAAGCTCACAACTGGTTCACAGGAGAGAATGGAAACACACAGAGCAAACGGAAGTTAAGTACAACGGACAGTAACAGAGCAGAATTTATTCAACACATTCACTGGGCCTCATTCACTAACCATGCGTATGCACATATTTGTGTTTAGCATCTTTATGAATGTTTTCACATAGAAATCATGTTTCATCAATAAGTTTGCTCTTTAGGATAAAATTTACAACCAACTGAAACTCCTTGTTGCCTTAAGCTCAAAGTATACATTGGTCAGACGCAAACACTAGGTGTCTGCGTACAGGATGCGTGATGCAAATCTCGTCATCAGCAGATTGCTCGAGCACTTAATGTGTGCAGCCCGACTTTTTTAACCACTGCGTATTCTGAACGTGTAACATGCACATGCACCTGGAATTATTTGTGGGTCCACAAGGTGGTGACACTCACAGTTGAGCCGTTGCTGTCACGAAGAAGCGCTAGAAGATGTAATCGTCACTAAACAACAGGAGACGAAGGTAGAAACAACAACAGTGGATGTGCATGACAAGTGTGCATGTGTGAGGAGGTCAGGAGATACCTGCATTTGTATAACTTCAAACTGAAGGACTATAAAGACATCTTTGTGTCTAAACTCCTGAAGAGAAATAGTCCAGTCTCTCATAGCAGTCGTAGCGTGCATGTGCAGACCGCATGTGTATGTGTGCACTGTCAAATGAAGTATACTTTAAAAGGCTAGCGTTCGACTGTACTGATATGCTAAGCATTTAAAAAAAAACAAAAAAAAAAACTTTAAACCGAAATGTTTAAGAATATATATATATATAAATTATTTTTCATTTCAGTGGCACTGAAACATAGTGATGTTTAGTTTGTGAACAAATCATTCTTTTTGAATGAATCTTCTAAGTGAACGAATCGTTTATGTTCACCTGCATACACCGACTCATATTCCTGAATGTATCACTCAGTAATCTCGTTCGTGAACGAGGATCTGCTGACTGAATGAGCGAGAGGATGCATGTCGTTCATTCAGTTCACAATGAGTCAATTGCACTCAACGATGAAAGGGGTGAAATACACAAGTTTATCAGTATACAAAGATAGGTTTATAGGTATGCAAAAAACATTATCCCCAATTTATGAATGTGTAAAAATGACTAAAGACCATACAGTTAAAATTACATGAATTACAAATGGAAATGTTGTGCTTTGGTGCACAGTGTAAGATATTTAGGCTTGTCTTGTGTCTTGGTCAAATTTAAGCCCAGCGTTTGACAAATATAGGGAAAATTAGAGCTGCCATTTGTAGTGAAAACATTTATGGTGTTTAAAATCTAATTTAAAATGTCTCCGTACATTTGTAGACATGCAAATTCCTTTTGTGTTGCTTTGTGTTGCTTTGAAAAATCGTTAATTGAACCATTCAGTTAAATTAAAGTTAAAACCATGAAATTGTTAAGAGGAATCTGACCCGGAATCATTAAATTCCTTTTGTTTTCTTGAATGATTTGTAATCGTACATTACCAAAATGTGTTCAGTTGGAAACACTGCTGATACTACAGTTACTTACTGTAATTAGAACCATTCTCCCTGATGATGGAAATGCACTAAATGTGACTGAGTGAGTTCTTGTTGCATTTTCTGTCTTATTTATTCTTTTAAGTCTCAAGCCATACTGGCAACATTTCAATTTACAACAATGAGACTCTATTCATTGACATAATAACAATGCGCAATAATTTCTACTTCTACCAAGCCCTGGGACTGTGTGGGCTCATTTCTGATATTTGCTTTAAAATCTTGCCAAGAGTAAATTGATTTTGCATGATGGAGTGCATTATAAGTTCTCTGTAGTGATTTGTAATTAATGTGTGTGTACACATAAGATAAAACATGGTTGTCTGTTCATATTTTTAGGGCTCAAAGCGCATCCTGAGGTCTAATGAATACATGCTCCCACCCAGCGGCCTCATGGAGACAGACCTGGAGCTTACCTTCTCTCTACAGGTGGGTCATTGATGTTGTACACTCTTTTTTGGGGGGGGGATTTTTTCCCCTTTTTCGCCCAGTTTTGAATGCCCAATTCCCAGTGCGCTTTTAAGCCTCAAGATGTGATTATATTCAGTTATAAATACGGTGGCATATGATCCTTGATAAAAAGAGGGTTCTTTGCTTGAGGGTTCTTGTGGTCACGTATTGATTCACCTCAATCTGGGTGGCAGAGGACAAATTCCAGTTGCCTCCGCGTCTGAGACCATCAACCTGCACATCTTATCACGTGGCATGTTGAGCGTGTTGCCATGGATACATAGCGCTTCACGCCATCCACCGCAGCATCTACGCTCAACTCACCACACCACACGCCACCGAGAACGAACCACATTATAGTGACCATGAGGAGGTTACCCCATGTGACTCTACCCTCCCTAGCAACCGGGCCAATTTGGTTGCTTAGGAGACCTGGCTGGAGTCACTCAGCATGCCCTGGGATTCGAACTAGCAAACTAGCAAACTCCAGGGGTGGTAGCCAGCGTTTTTACCACTGAGCTACCCAGGCCCCCGATGTTGTACACTCTTAAAAATAAAGGTTCTTCACTTTTGGTCAAGCAAAGAACCCTCTTTTTATCAAGGATCATATGCCACCGTATTTATAACTGAATATAATCACATCTTGAGGCTTATGTGCTATGGATATTTACAGTGTACATTTTCACATACGGAGCAAGCCAAAATTCTTGCGGAGAGCAATTAAACGAATCAAGAAACTGTAGGGACAAGACTGTTTATTAACGCAGCTCTCTCCTAAGCTCACAAGGAGATATAGAAGCCGCACATCATGGACAGAAAAGATAGTTAAAATGGAATTTGATAAGCTATGGTAAAAATGGTTTTCTTATGTTTTATCTATCAAAATGACGGAAATCATTTGGAATTATCTGTGGAGCTGGAAATTAAACCATTTAAATAAGATAGACATTAACCCGGCAACTTTTCTGGGACTACTCGATCCGCATAAATGAGTAGTCATGCAAGCCCTATGTATAAATGTATTTAGTAAACGTTTCTACATTGAAATGTGATATATTGCAATTTTATTACATTGCTGCCATAACAATGGGCCATTTCAAAAGTTTACGTGATCTGGCTCTCGTTTTTCCTTTCCCTTCCATTTAAGAGTTCCCACTCACTGTGGTGGAGCGGTGACATAATTTTATTATTGTGAATTATTTCAAAAATGTATTTTACACAGTCCTCCAACTTTCACAACTGCCCATTACTGCCAGAGCTGTACGGCACTTAGCAGTGGTCAAAAAAGGATTTCCAAAACGGCTTTTGGATTATAAATTCAGAGATGTGGATACGGACGGTAATTAAATTACCACACGACCTTGGTGTTTGTCAAAAAACAGTAGGTAATTTGGCCGGGAATTTCTCGCAGGAGGTGGGAGATAAAACACTGACATTTCAGATTCGGACGGCAATAAAATTACTGACTACCCCCTGTAAATGGTGGAATTACCTCACGTCCCCATGTAAAATAATTGCCATCCGAATAGGGCTTAAGGACTGTTCTTCCTTGGTCAGATTTCAAAGACACTACTTCAGGAGTTGGTTTTGACAGGAAATACACAATATCATTGTGACGAGGAGGAGGGCGTGGCCGGGCCGTGAGGATGCACACCTGGCACTGAGTTGCCCCAATCAGCGGGAGAGAGAGATAAGGAGATACACAGAGCTGTGTGTATCTCCCTCTCTCTCTGGCATCTCCAGCTTCTCCTCATGGCCTGGCCACACCCTCCTCCTCATCACAATCATCAAATGAAGCGTGTGAGTGCGTGTGCTAACGTCTCGCCACAACACAGTGTGCTTCTTTGTTGCTGATGAAAATGATGTAATCTAAAGCAACATTACACTCATATCACTGTACTCTCTTACTCTCTCTCTGTAGTACCCACACTTTCTGAAGAGAGATGCCAACCGGCTGCAGATTATGCTTCAGAGGAGGAAACGCTATAAAAACAGAACGATTCTGGGCTACAAGACGCTAGCGGTTGGAGTCATTAATATGGCTGAGGTACAGATCAAATTACTCAATCACATATACCCTTCAATCAAACCAGTGTCCAGTTCAGTCAGACTTTTCTCAGACAGTCCGTGACCTCTTTAAAACACTTTAAAACAATACTTGTCAATACTCATAAACAGTTAGATGTTTTTATGAGGATATCACAGGTTTGCCATAATTTTGTGCCTGTAGTGGCAGATATTTGCCAATGGTTTGCCAAAGAACTGTTTGCCAGTAGTGCCAGACATTTATATTTGACAAAGCTTTATCAAATAACTGTTTGCTAGTATTGGTAAATATTTGCCAATGGTTCACCAAAGAACTGTTTGAAAATAGTGGCAGATATTTATTTGCCTATGTTTTGCCAAAGAACTAGTTGCCAGTAGTTGTAGATAATTACATTTTCCAAAGGTTTGCTAAAGAACTATATAAAGAACTAATAGTGGCCAATATTTACTTTTGTCAAAGTTTTGATAAAGAACTGGTTGCTAATAGTCATAGATATTTACCAATGGTTCACCAAAAAACTGTTTGCCAGCAGTGACAGATGTTTATGTTTGCTCAGGGTTTGAACTATTTGTCAATAGTGGTAGATATTTGACAATGGTCCGCCGACAAACTGTACCTACTAGTAGTGGCACATACAGGTGCATCTCAATAAATTATAATGTCGTGGAAAAGTTCATTTATTTCAGGAATTCAACTCAAATTGTGACACTCATGTATTAAATAAATTCAATGCACACAGACTGAAGTAGTTTAAGTCTTTGGTTCTTTTAATTGTGATGATTTTGGCTCACATTTAACAAAAACCCACCAATTCACTATCTCAACAAATTAGAATACATCATAAGACCAATAAAAAAAACATTTTTAGTGAATTGTTGGCCTTCTGGAAAGTATGTTCATTTACTGTATATGTACTCATTACTTGGTAGGGGCTCCTTTTGCTTTAATTACTGCCTCAATTGGTGATCAGTTTGTGGCACTGCTGAGGTGGTATGGAAGCCTAGGTTTCTTTGACAGTGGCCTTCAGCTCATCTGCATTTTTTGGTCTCTTGTTTCTCATTTTCCTCTTGACAATACCCCATAGATTCTCTATGGGGTTCAGGTCTGGTGAGTTTGCTGGTCAGTCAAGCACACCAACACCATGGTCATTTAACCAACTTTTGGTGCTTTTGGCAGTGTGGGCAGGTGCCAAATCCTGCTGGAAAATGAAATCAGCATCTTTAAAAAGCTGGTCAGCAGAAGCAAGCATGAAGTGCTCCGAAAATTTCTTGGTAAACGGGTGCAGTGACTTTGGTTTTCAAAAAACACAATGGACCAACACCAGCAGATGACATTGCACCCCAAATCATCACAGACTGTGGAAACTTAACACTGGACTTCAAGCAACTTGGGCTATGAGCTTCTCCACCCTTCCTCTAGACTCTAGGACCTTGGTTTCCAAATGAAATACAAAACTTGCTCTCATCTGAAAAGAGGACTTTGGACCACTGGGCAACAGTCCAGTTCTTCTTCTCCTTAGCCCAGGTAAGACGCCTCTGACGTTGTCTATGGTTCAGGAGTGGCTTAACAAGAGGAATACGACAACTGTAGCCAGATTCCTTGACACGTCTGTGTGTGGTGGCTCTTGATGCCTTGACCCCAGCCTCAGTCCATTCCTTGTGAAGTTCACCCAAATTCTTGAATCGAATTTGCTTGACAATCCTCATAAGGCTGCAGTTCTCTCGGTTGGTTGTGCATCTTTTTCTTCCACACTTTTTCCTTCCACTCAACTTTCTGTTAACATGCTTTGATACAGCACTCTGCCAAAGAAGCTGGCTGTTCACAATGAATGTTTGTGGCTTACCCTCCTTGTGAAGGGTGTCAATGATTGTCTTCTGGACAACTGTCAGATCAGCAGTCTTCCCCGTGATTGTGTAGCCTAGTTAACCAAACTGAGAGACCATTTTGAAGGCTCAGGAAACCTTTGCAGGTGTTTTGAGTTGATTAGCTGATTGGCATGTCACCATATTCTAATTTGTTGAGATAGTGAATTGGTGGGTTTTTGTTAAATGTGAGCCAAAATCATCACAATTAAAAGAACCAAAGACTTAAACTACTTCAGTCTGTGTGCATTGAATTTATTTAATACATGAGTTTCACAATTTGAGTTGAATTACTGAAATAAATGAACTTTTCCACGACATTCTAATTTATTGAGATGCACCTGTATATTTGCCAAAGGTTTGTTAAAGATAAATGTACCAATAGTGGTAGATATTTTCCAAAGTTTCGTTAAATAACTGTTTGACAGTAGTGCCAGATGTTTCTATTTGACAAAGGTTCACCAAATAGGCAAAGACTTTACCAGTAGTGGCAGATATTTGCCAATGTTTTGCCAAATAACTGTTTACAAATAGTGGCAGATATTTATATTTGCCAATGGTTTGCAAAGGAACTATTTGCCAATAGTGGCAGATATTTGCTGTATATTTGCCAAAGGTTTGCTAAGGAACTGTTTGCCAATTATTGTAGATATTTGCCAATGGTTTGCTAAAGAACTATTTGCCAGTAGTCGCAGACAAATATATATATATATATATATATATATATATATATATATATATATATATATATATATATTTTTTTTTTTTTTTTTTTTTTTTTTTTTTTGACAAAGATTCAACAAATAGCCTAACTATTTACCAGTAGTGGTAGGTATTTGCCAATTGTTCGTCAGATAACTGTTTGTCAGTAGTAGCAGATATTTATATTTGCCAAAGAACTGTTTGCCAGTAATGGCATTTCTTTATAATTTTCAAAGGTATTTGCCAGCAGTGGCAGATATTTGCAAATAGCAAATAGTTTTTGCAAGAGGTGAGAAAGTGTTCAATGACTTAGAGCGCAGACATGGTTGTATTTTTTTAAATAATACTGTATAGCGGTTATTCTTTGAGGGGAAAGGAACGAATGCAAATTTTTCTCCTTTGTATTTGCAAGATTGTCTCCATTTGGGGCCAACTCAAAGTTAATCATCTTTAGAATAGTCCCTCACTCGACACTGACTAATTGCTCTAATGTTCTTAAAAAGGTCTAGCATTTAAGAGTATGTGTGTGTGTGTTATGCGGTGCACTTACCTTTATGTGAGAGAAGAACTACTGGTATGTTTTATTCAACAACGAAGCTTCCTGCACTTTCTGAAAATGGCTGCAATTAATTGCGGTTTTGCCCCCTCAAGTTCCAATTTTTTCTCCACCATCACCATATTCAATAGAGACTCAACTTAGAAAGACAGAACTTACAGACTGCTTTCCATAATCTGCAGGAGATCAGCCTCAACATTGTATGCAACCTTGTATGCAACCTTGTATACAACCTTGACGTAGAGTAAAAAGACACAAGCCAAGGCTTTCAGAGGTTGTCACGAAGTCGTGATTTCAGAGTTGTTGTTAAACCTGAAAAACCACTTTTGTTTAACATTTATTTAAGTTTTTTTCTGTTTAAAGGTGATGCAGCACCCGACAGATGGAGGTCAGATTCTTGGTCTCCATAGTAATGTGAAGGAAGCGCCAGTGCGTGCAGCGGAACTGAGCGTGTATTCACTGTCCAGTCAACCTATTGATCCTGAAGATGGCAGTGGACAGCCAAAGGCCAAAGCTTCAGGTGACTCTCAAATGTATCAAAGCAACACAATGACTAAAATGAGACTATAAAGGGAGGTTGGAAATATATGAACCACAATGATTAGCATACAAAAAGTAACTTGGTATGAGTATGGTATTTTGGATATGGTATTGTTTGAGTACCATTTAATTACCATGGTACATGAATATGGTAAACAAACAATACCATGAGATACAGTACCAGTCAAAACTTTACATACCTGTTAATTCTTTGTTATTACATAAACCTCAAAAAATGTTGTTAGATTTATGTAACGTTGGCTGGCGCTGGCAATGACAATGCAGACAAGATGATATGAAGAACCCAAGTGCAAATTTATTCCAATTGTGTTATCCAGAAACCCTAACTACAAACGTGAATAAAACATAAACATGGACTTGGACTTGAACTTGGACTTGGACTTTCAGTTTTTGGATATGGTATTGTTTGAGTATCATTTAATTGCCATGGTACATGAATATGGTAAACAAACAATACCATGAGATACAGTACCAGTCAAAACTTTACATACCTGTTAATTCTTTGTTATTACATAAACCTCAAAAAATGTTGTTAGATTTATGTAATGTTGGCTGGCGCTGGCAATGACAATACAGACGAGAGGATGTGAAGAACCCAAGTGCAAATTTATTCCAATCGTGATATCCAGAAACCCTAACTACAAACGTGAATAAAACATAGACATAGACTTGGACTTGGACTTGGACTTGGACATTCCAACAAAGTTACATTCACAAACAATACCTGACAGTGGACAATGGCAAACATGAGGCTTAAATACATGGACAAGGGTAACAAGACAAACAAGTTAACCAATGAAAAGACAGAACTGATAACAAAATAACTAGACAATAAACCGATGAAAACAAGACACATGAACATGGAGGGAAACATGAAATCACATGACCAGGGGACCACATGACATGAAACAGGAACTAGATTTTCAAAATAAAAGACATGAAAAACATGAACCAACAGAATAAACATGACAATTTATGCTTAAACATAATATTGGAATTTTAGTTTTGAGCGTAGACTTCACAAAATGATTCTAATTTAAGAGGGTTAGAACTTGGTGTTTGAAACCAGCATTCCAAACCATAGCTAGAGAAAATAGATTTGTGTAATTGGACTTTTGACTGAAAACCTTATAGTAACTGATATAGCCCATGTGTTATAATAGTAAATAAAACCAAAAACTTACTTTAGTAATCACTATTTCCAAATTGTCTAACGGTATATTTAGGTTTACTTAGATTACATTTTCAGCCCACTTGATGTTAGTGATAGTCTTTGAATCAGCCCTTCGGTTGATAGTGCTTGAATTTGCAACCATTCAGTTACCAGCCCAAAACTCTTTATGTACAGTCATTGCATTAACTACCAGATCTTAATGGGCAGTTCGAGTGCATTAAGCTGCAATAAAATGTTCCCTTCGGAAACACACTGTCCATCCAAACATTCCCCTGCTCATCCTCTCTCAGACCACATGCAAACAGAAAGTGACCACTACTGTGCTACATTACAAGAGGAAGTGGCTTCAGCATCTTAAGTGTTCTCAATGGGAAGCAAAAAAAAAAAAAAAACCCTAAAGAATAATGTAAATTATAGCAATAAGCCATGAGAGGCTGTGTGTTATAGTGCTTTTGCCACAGTAAGGGGTGTTCATACCAGCATTAATATTTGCCAAAGGTTCGTCAAAGAATGGTTTGCCAGTAGTGGCAGATATTAATATTTGCCAAAGGTTTGCCAAGAACTGTTTCCCAACAGTGGCAGATATTAAAATTTCCCACAGGTTTTCCAAAGAACTGTTTCCCAGTATTGGCAAATATGAATACTTTCCAAAGGTTGGCTAAAGAACAGTTTGCCAATAGTGGCAGATATGAATATTTCCCACAGATTTTCCAAAGAACTATTTGCCAGTAGTGGCAGATATTCAAATTTGCTAAAGGTTTGCCAAAGAACTGTTTGCCAGTAGTGGCAAATATTAATATTTACCAAAGGTTTGCCAAAGAACTGTTTGCCAGTAGTGGCAAATATTAATATTTACCAAAGGTTTGCCAAAGAACTGTTTGCCAGTAGTGGCAGATATTAATATTTGCCAAAGGACTGGCAAATAACTGTTTGCCAATAGTGGCAGATATTAATATTTGCCAAAGGTTTGCCAAAGAACTGTTTGCTAGTAGTGGCAGATAATAATATTTTCCAAAGGTTTGCCAAAGAACTGTTTGCCAATAGTAGCAGATATTAATATTTCCCAAAGGTTTGTCAAAAACTATTTGCCAGTAGTGGCAGATATTAATATTTGCCAGTGGTTGGCAAAATAACTGTTTGCCAATAGTACTGGATATTAATATTTCCCAAATGTTTACCGAGAACTGTCTGCCAAAAGTGGCAGATATTAATATTTCCCAAAGGTTTTCCAAAGAACTATTTGCCAGTAGTGGCAGATATAAAAATTTGCTAAAGTTTTGCCAAAGAACTGTTTGCCAGTAGTGGCAAATATTAATATTTACCAAAGGTTTGCCAAAGAACTGTTTCCCAGTAGTGGCAGATATTAATATTTGCCAAAGGACTGCCAAATAACTGTTTGCCAATAGTGGCAGATATTAATATTTGCCAAAGGACTGCCAAATAACTGTTTGCCAATAGTGGCAGATATTAATATTTGCCAAAGGTTTGCCAAAGAACTGTTTTCTAGTAGTGGCAGATATTAATATTTTCCAAAGGTTTGACAAAGAACTGTTTGCCAATAGTGGCAGATATTAATATTTCCCAAAGGTTTGTAAAAAAACTGTTTGCCAATAATGGCAAATATAAATATTTCCCAAAGGTTTGCCAAGAACATTAACTGACATTAATATTTACCATAGGTTTTCCAAAGAACCATTTGCCAGTAGTGGCAGGTATGACTGTTTTCCAATGGTTTGTCAAAGAACTGTTTGCCAGTAGTGACAGATAATAATTATTGCCAAATAGCCATTTTTGTGCATTTTGCAATAGCTTCGAACGTGGCTCATCCAATCAGAATTTAGTGACATATCTAATTGATTTTTAATGTACAATGTTCTGTTTGAAAAGGTTGTTTTAACACTTTTTGATTTTGTCTATAAGTAAATAGTAAAATGGTATGTGTGCGTTCGCTGGCATGAAATGTTAAGCATCATGGGGTCATGAAATATCTCTTTTTCGTTTAGACCGTTCTCCAGATATGGATAACTATTCTGAAGATGATGACGACAGTTACTCATCAGAGCAAGAAGCCAGCGATGATGCTGTTCAAGGCCAGGTTGGGAATTTTCACACACGCCTTTCTTTATCATTGTTCTTAAAATAAAACCTTGCTGAATCTTGGAAAAGAGACAAAATTGCTAGAATGAATGTAGTCTGTGTTGTTGGTCTGGCTGGTGTTATCTTAAAGTTATGTTTTAGCTTTTAAAAATCAAAACAGTTTGGTCGATTTACTAAAGGAATTAAGCAAGTCATCTTCTAGGCCAGTTGTGAGTGCTACAGGTACATCTAGTTAAAATAGATTGTTGGTAGTTTGTGAATATGACACAGGTTTTTGCGCTGAAATATCAAGCACAAATGTTTAGTGAATTCACATAATAGGGGCTCTATCTACCAAAAGTAGTTGAATTTTGAAACTTTGTGAATCTTCCTTTTGTTGTAGGACCTTTATGACGAGGATGATGATGTTCAGCGGAAACCAAAAAAATCTCGTAGAA
This sequence comes from Myxocyprinus asiaticus, assembly GCF_019703515.2. NCBI lineage: Eukaryota > Metazoa > Chordata > Actinopteri > Cypriniformes > Catostomidae > Myxocyprinus > Myxocyprinus asiaticus. The sequence goes on along the minus strand of NC_059392.1, from coordinate 20,039,693 downwards.
AAATGATTAGAACCACATCTATGACCCGGGTATGTACATATATACTCTCTGTGCACTCATCCTGGGTGGCCAATGACATAGAAGCATGCACAGAAAACAATTGGACCCAGAACTGAGCCCTGCGGAACACAATTTATTCAAATCATTTATACAACACATTACTTTATACAACACATTACTGTTCTGATTGCTGATATGGTAAATTCTAGTGATAGACCAATATACAGTACTGTGCAAATGTTTTAGGCACTTGTGAAAAATGTTGCATAGTAAGGATGTCTTCAAAAATAATGCCATAAATAGTTTTCATTTATCACTTAACATCATACAAAGTCCAGCAAACATAAAAAAGCTAAATCAATATTTGGTGTGACCACCTTTGCCTTTAAAACACCCCCAATTCTCCTAGATACACCTGGACACAGTTTTTCTTAGTTGTTGGCAGATAGGATGTACCAAGCTTCTTGGAGAATTCACCACAATTCCTCTTTCTATTTAGGCTGTCTCAATTGCTTCTGCCATCTCTTGCAGAGCATCCTGTTCTTCTATTCTAATCTTTTCTATTTGCAAAAGTAATGTTTGAGAGCCTAAAATGTATTTTTCCTATTGACACACTAAAGCTGAAGATATAAATAACCATCTTAAGACAGATGTATTTGTGAAACATCTTAAGTGCCTAAAACTTTTACACAATACTGTATATAGTGACCAGGTCAGTTAATTAGCTGATATTTGGTCATTTTGACATAACTCTGCCTGATTATTTGATTTACAGAAGTAGTCATTTCACCTTGTGTCAGTTCAAAAAATCTACTGACAGCCTTGTCAATATTCAGTTTCTGTTTTCAGATGTGGAATAAATTCACCAATTCTGTTTACACCTTTATTTGCAATTATTAATTTGTAATATATACCCTGTCCTGTTCTATATACATCTGTCTCTACATTGGCCAGTATTCATATTCATAATGGATAAATTGTCTTGATACAAGTCACTTCAGGCAGGTGCCTTATAGAAAGAAACAAATGGGCTTTGTGTCCAAAAGGTGGTGTTTGGTGTTCAGTTCAGTGTTATATAGTTGACAGAAGGTCATGGAAGGTGATGTTCTATCCTCTTAAGCTAAGCTCACCATCAGGAACACAAATGTTAACTCAGGATCAGTGTGTAAACTAGAGCAACACCAATATATATTTCCTAACACCTTTTCTAAAGCTCATCATCAAATCTATTTGTAAATCTAGAATGTTTACTTTTGATTAATTTCCATTAGCTAATAGCTGTCTAACTGCACTAAAAAAGTACCAAAAAGGTATTACTATGTTTTTTAAAGACATTCTTTGGTACCATTCTTTGGATTACCATGTCAATACCATGCACATGAATATGGCAGTTATTCAGTGCCATGGTATTACCATCTGATACCATCACTGTACCCTGGTACAGTAACCACTGTACTTTTTGTAGCACTGACCTTGATTGCATTGGACACTTGCAGCTCTGAAGTCTGATTTGTTACATTATACCTAAGATGGTATTGTTTAATGTTTTAACTACATATTCTCTCAATCCCTATTTAGCAACCCAATTTCAAGCAGAAGTTTGTTGCTCTCCTGAAACGATTCAAAGTATCTGATGAGGTAAGACATTTTATTGTCTTTATAAGTTACAGCAGAAGAAATTACATGTTCGTCTGAATTTCTGCAAAATGACTTTAAAGGGCGGTTTTATTTCAGTCAGAGGAAACACTATTTCAACCAAACAGCCATTGTATCCAAGTAGATGCAAAGTAAAATACAGTCAAATCTAGTTACTTTACGGTATTAAGAAGGACGAATCCCAACTGCCTCCTCGTCTGAGACCGCCAACCCACGCATCTTACCACATGGCTTGTTGAGCGCGTTGCCATGGAGACATAGCGCGTGTGGAGGCTTCACGCCATCCACCGGGGTATCCTCACTCAACTCACCACGCGCCCCACTGAGAACGAACCACATTATAGCGACCACGAGGATGTTACCCCATGTGACTCTACCCTCCCTAGCAATCAGGCCAATTTGGTTGCTTAGGAGACCTGGCTGGAGTCACTCAGCTCACAACTCTTTTTCTTTCATTCTTTAAATGAACACAAAGATGAGTGATATGTGTTCATTTTAATTAATATGAACCAATATAATAATACATAATAATAAGCAGCAACATTTGCTTATACATTTTTTCTAAAACTAATTCTAAAAAAGCCATGCAAAGATGTTAACATTGGATCAGTGAAATTTTTTTGAGTGATGACACAAACTGTGGATTCATTTAAATAGACAGTTTGTAGTGATTTACTGAAACTAATCAGACTCACTAACTAGTGCCATTTTGTTAGTGAAGTTTTGATATGTGCTATTCCAGCAAAGTTTAAATAAGTGCTAAATTCTCTCATATTCGTGAGTCATGAGACAAGGAAGAATTGCAAAATTAGTCTGATATGCTCTACAGAAAACTTAATGGCCAATTAAAAAGCGCATTAAAATCATTGCAATACTCACAAGGTTGCAAAATGTTATGTCACCTGCAAAAACATTGTGAATATTTGATATAATACCAAGCCCTCCACTGTGGTCCTGTCTTTTGTAATCACAAAATTACTCCAGCCATGAAATTAAACCTTTGTAAAACACCCATGGGACATTTAAATGAATCTAGTAGCTGAAATGTGAGAGGAATATACAGTGTTGATTATTGCAGTGTAAGACGTGAGGTAAATCTCTTTTAAAACAAAGATTATAGCAGTGCTCTGCGAGGACATATGGGGACACGATCTGGGTCATACATGTTTCTAAAGTGTACAGTCTTATTGTTAGAATCTAAGCTTGTTAGTCGGCTGTTTAAACCCTTGTCCTCTTGGCCTTGGCTACCCCATTCAATGATCCAAGACGTATAGGACGTGATCCAGATAAATATCTGGAAAAAAGTGCTGAATCTTCCTGATTATGGTTGTGTTCAGCAGACAAGTTGCTTTGCTAGAATGTTTCCGAATACCCTGTTGAACCATGCTGAAACAAACATCCAGCCTTAAACCAGCCTAAGCTGCTTGGCTAGTCTTAGCTGATTTACTCTTGTCTAGCTGGTCTCCAGCTAATCTAGCTGGTCTCCCAGCCTGGCCAAGCTGGTGTCCGCTGGTTACCTAGCCAGGTTTAAGCTGGTTTAGCAGGCTGGTCACCAAGCTGGTCTTTAGCTGGTCGATTAGCTGGTTTCTCAGCTTGACCAGCTGACAAGTTCCCAAAACCCCTTTAAAACCTGTTAACCAGATCAGCTTGACCAGACTGGGAGACCAGTTAAGACCAACAAGATGTTTTTTCCAAGCATATGTTGTGGTTTAGATGCTGGTGAGATTGTGTCCCCAACAAACTTCCTAACTAGCTTAACCAACAAGATTTCCTTGGTTGAGCAGCTTCACCAGAAAGACCATGCTTGTTGACCAGCATTTTTTGCTGGTGACCAAAATGGCAATGTTGTTCCAACAGACAAACCAGCACCAAACCAGCATAAACCTGCCTGAACCAGTATGGAAATTTATGCTGATCTAAGCTTGCTTTTCCAGTAGCAAAACGGGCTCGTCGGTTTCCAAACACCAACAGCAGCTTAATTACAGCTTTCCAGTGAATTGAGATGTTAACCCTTTCACATAACTGGGCCCCGCAGAGTAGTGTCACACATATGTGTTTCTGCAACAGCCAGTTACGGCTTTCACACCGACACAGGCTAGAGCATCTGTTATTTATATTAGCTCAAAAAGTTACTCATACAGTCTTTTAAACCACAGAATAAGTATATTTTATATACATACTTCCAACTCGTCTCTAAAGTACCACAGTAAAAAGTTTACAGCTCTTACACGCACAGTCAATACATCAAATGCGATCTTCTTGCGTGCTGCCATTTGTTTACATTTGTAGCGGTTGTCATTCGTCAAACAAACAGCTATTCAAAGAGTCTTTTCAAGCACATAATATGTTTATTTTATGTAACAAACAGCCAAATTGTCACCAAAGTACCACAATAACAGTTCACAGCTTGTATATGCACAACCATCGCATCTAAACGCGATCTTCCCATGCATGCAGCCACATCTGCTAATTAGGTGCAGATGAGGTTTTCATTCACACAAACAGCAACTCAAACAGTCTTTACAGGCATATAATACATTTGTTTTTTGAAAAAGACAGCCAAACTATCACAAAAGCACCACAATAACAGTTTAAAACTCGTATACTCTCAGTAAAAACATGCTGATTGAGCGCGATGAACGCAGCCAAGTCTGTTTACATTAGCGCTTGTCACACACACACATATGTTGGTGCAGCTATCATTGTGAGGACTCTCCATAGACATAATGATTTTTATACTGTACAAACTATAGATTATATCCCCTAACCCTACCCCTAAACCTAACCCTAACAAAAAACTTTCTGCATTTTTACATTTTCAATAAAACATTGTTTAGTATATATTTTTAAGCGATTTAAATTATGGAGACACTAGAAATGTCCTCATAAACCACATTTATAGCATAATACCCTTATAATTACCAGTTTGTAACCTAAAAAAAAGTCCTTATAAACCACTTATACCTGCCCACCCACACACACGCACACACACACACACACACACACACACACACACACACACACACAATGTCTTAGATGTCAAACTGTGCATAGGCAAACCGGACTGCTGATATTATTTGTTCATTTGTTTTTTTACAGCTATAAAAACAAAATAAATAAAACAAAACAGTACAGCAGACATAACCCATTTGTTCACATGTTTACTATATTATATACAGTATGTTTTTATGACAAGAAATCAAAAATTAAAATAATTTTAAAAAAATACTCATCTACACTCTGCCCCCCTTTACCGGCTGTGCCATGTCACATGCAAAAATAACTCACTCCAGGTGGCACTGTAGGGGAATTTAGACCCTGCTCATGAAAAGGTTAATCAGCAATAAATTACCTTCTGAAAAGTGGAAATTTAATGTGTTGGATGATCCGATACTTAATTTATAATTACCTGTTATAAAAAAAAAAACACTATGGCTCTACTTCAACATCTTAGGTTTATTCCTCATGAGCAGAAAGTATTTTGACGTAATGACAGAGGAAAATTGCACAAATACAACTATCATAATATCTGTTCATGCAGCGACTCTTGATTGGCAAAACCATAATGTTGTCAATGATATATCATGTCCCTCGGTTTTAATGTAATCTCACTGAGAATGTTACGCTTATTGGTTTAAAATGAAACCAATAAAATTTGTACAAACTATTAGCATTCCTATTTGTCTCAATGGCAATTACTCGGATGGTACATGGCAGACCAGAAGTACGCAACCTGCATGCTGCCAACTTCATTCATAAGCACTCAGTTCCAGATACAATTTTGAGTCAATCATGAGTTGTAAATGCTATAATAATTCACTCTGGAGCCACTGGAAATGATGTTCTGACAACTCTGATTGGCTGATGGCACCACAAGAATATGCACAGTCCCATGCCCTTCACTAGCGACTATCCTGAGCTGTGTTTTCCTTATAGCTACTGCTCATTTTAATTGTGGCCCATCTGTCAAATTTGATAATGTGGTGTGGTCTGATAAACTTGTATAATCATATGGATAACAATTACATTTACATTAATATGATTTGAAAATAAAGAATATAATGTTTTTAGTGATAATGTATAGCAAAAATCGTGTTTATATGGTTGTTCCACATGTCATAAAATTTTTTGTGTACTGCCTTTAAGAGGTACCTTTTCAGAAGAGTTGTGTTGTGTTGTGTCAGGTGTTGGACTCTGACCCGGTGGATCAGACGCAGGAAGTTGAAGATCTGGATCTTTTGTATGACAGTTTGGAGGTGTATAACCAGAGCGACAGTGGCCCAGAGATGGAGGACAACGAGAGTCTTCTCAGCACTCCCAAACCCAAACTCAAGTAAGAGTTAGGGGAGGCTAGGGTAGAGTTAGAAGTAGGGCTGGGGTAAGGTAGGGTAGAGTTGAGGGTAGTGTTAGGGTCAGGTAGGGTAGGGAAGTGTTGGGGTAGGGTAGGGTAGAGTTGGGGGTAGGTTAGGGTAGAGTTAGGGGTAGGGTAGTGTAGTGTTAGGTAGGTTTGACTTAGGGGTAGGGTTGGGGTAGGGTAGAGTTGAGGGAAATGTTGGGGTCAGGTAGGTAGGGTAGAGCTGGGGTAAGGTAGGGTAGAGTCAAGAGTAGGTTAGTGTAGAGTTAGGGATAGGGTAGTGTTGGGTAGGTTTGACTTAGGGGTAGGGTTGGCGTAGGGTGGAGTTGAGGGTAGTGTTAGGGTCTGGTAGGGTAGGGTTGAGTTGGGGTTCGGTAGAGTCTGAGGTAGTTTAGGGTAGAGATAGGAGTAGGGTAGGGTAGAGTTCACATAGAGTTGGTAGGGTAGGGTAGATTTGGGAGTAGGGTTGGGGTAGGGTTGAGAAAAGCTGGTGGTAGGATCTGGGTAGTGTAGATTTGGGTGTATTGTGAAGTTAGGGTAGGGGTAGGATTGGGTTAGGGGTAGGGTTATTTTACTTTAGGGTATGTATGGCTGCGGAACTCCAAATAACCACAATATATGAATGTTGCATGTAAAACCCGCAAGACATTTCTCAAAAAACAAAGGTTGCCATCTAGACACGACCCAGTTTGCTTGAGTCAAGGTTAGCAGGATTTGTAGAAAATAACTAGTCATTTGAAAAGTTGGTAATGTTAATAACATTAAACGTTTATTAGAAGCAAATATTCTTCAAATCAAATGGATATTTAGCACTAATTCTGTCATGGTAATACCAATTTCAGATTTACCTGCCACATACCGAATGCATACATTTTTTACCCCTACCCTAACTTCACAATACCCCCAAATCTTATCTACCCAAAACCTACCACCAACTTTTCTCAACCCTACCACAACCCTTCTCCCAAATCTACCCTACCCAAACCCTACCACCAACTCTATCTGAACTCTACCTGCCACATACTGAATTCTACGGTCAGACAGTCTCTTCCTGTCTAAGTGGGTGGTTCTTTGCTAAAATATTCAATACACCATTGCACTAAGTGTGACTGCTGCATTGCTGTCTATATAACCACTATATATACTGTAACTGTTGTGCTCTAGTATTATTTTAATATGTTAAACCTGTATGTGCATCTTTGCTCAAGGCCGTTCTTCGAGGGAATGTCTCACTCCAGCTCGCAGACAGAGATCGGCAGTTTACACAGCCAGAAAAGTCAACCGAGAGAGCAACCCTCTACTGTGCGTAAAGAACAAACTTATATACAAACATTTTCTTACATTGTTTGAGGGTCATAGTCTGTAACTTCAGTGTTTGTTTGTGTTTTTGTAGGGTGTAGATCTGTTAACAGTGGATAAGAACAGAGCACCCAGCGGGCGATACACAGATGACCCTACAGTAGTGGACTTTACAGCTGGGGTCAGTGACTATTTCCCTATTAAACGTTTACAGGATTAATATACTATGACTATCTCTCTGTTATTCTTTCTTGTTTTGTTTGTCTTTTTTCTGTGTATCACACATCAGTTCACATCTGCTTGTTTTCCAGCTGGTTAGCTGAATGTGAGGACTGACAGAGTGTGTGTGTGTTTAAATATGTTTTCTATCCAGCATCACAGCAATAACAGCCTTAATTAGGCACTTTCAGAGAGATTGAAGAGAGACAGATAAAGAGAGAAAGAGGAAAAAGGAAAGTGGGATTTTACCCTTGCATAAAGACTTGCATTTAAAGGAATAGTTCAGCCAAAAATTCTATACATCAGTTCAGTCCTACATAACAACATTGTAGTATCAACCTTTCTTCAGAAAAATCTAGTTAATTATTAGTAAAAGAAATGCTCCATCCTTCTTTCGTAATTGCCGTCCTGTTTTTCTATTGTTGTGCAGTGACTGCAGATAATTCAAGGCCACAGTCAGTGTGTCCGCACACTTAATCACTTAAAACAGTATCTAGTGTCACACACACACTCTTCAAACATATCAGCACCTCCACTCCGCAGTTCTGCTTTGTGGCTAAGTGGCCGTCGCCACAGCAACCTGGTGTTTTCACGGCCACGTGAGCTCTTGAAGTAAGCAGTGCATATTCCATGCCTTATGTTTACCTCTGCACAGGAACCGACGGAGGACGAGGTGGGTGGGGGTGCGGCCACATGCGACGCTAACATGAGCTGGGACGTGAGCACTGAGAAATTATCGGGAACAGTGGGCAAACTCTGCAAGACTGAATCGCAGACTCTCATGTCGCCTAGGTAACACATCTAACCTTCTATATTTGCATTCCTGTTTCTCTGTTTTTTCTTTTCTCAACCACAGTCTCTATCTCTCATCTCTCAAAGTCATTATTAATTTATTTATTTTTGACAGTTCCTCTAAAATCTCGGTCTCACTCATTCTCTTTTTCATTGTCACCCCAAATGTGCCCTATCTGAGTGTTTATTTAACTATAGGAACTTTCATGTCCCAGAGTTCTTTTTTTTTTTTTTTACTAAAATATTTGTTACAGTATATGAAGCTCACATAAAAACATGGAATCGTTCACCATACTCTCATCATATATATTTGCTACTTTTCTAATGCCATTTACGTATAGATTTTATTGTTTGCCTTTGTCCCAGACTTTCAAAATATTTAAAGGAATAGTTCACCCAAAAATGAAAATTTGCTGATAATTTACTCACCCTCAGGCCATCCAAGATGTAACTCAAATAGTTAGGGTTGGGTGAAAAACTCCATCTCCATCAAAATCCTCCGACATCGTGTTTGAAATTGTTTTGGACTGTTTTGGTTTGTGAACGGCACTTGGTCTGTGGTCTGTGCAAGTTTCTATTGTAAACAATGATGTGCTTCCTGACTCCTCCTCCACGTGACACGTGACCTTACCAACGAGCTTACGTCATCCCTCTCATGAGCGCGTGGCACAGAGATGTACGGAAGTGAACATTTGTAGTTAAAAAGTAAATAAGTTTGTTTCTAAAAATAATCAATCGTTTGGGTTCAGAAGAACTTTATTTGTCAATTATTTTGATGCACCCTAACTATGTATTTTGGACCGTCAAAAAAATGGAGTACATTCACTTAAAAATCTTAAATTCTGTTTTGATGAAGAAACTCAGATACATCTTGGATGGCCTGAGGGTGAGTAAATTGTCAGCAAATTTTCATTTTTGGGTGAACTATTCCTTTAAATCCTCAATTCCTCACTACATAAAAATTAGGGCTGGTGAATTTTTTATTTAATTTGTCCAGAGAAAATAATAGTTTTGAGATGTTAAACTTCGGCAAATTAAACTTCAGCATTCAATTTGCTTTTCATCTGTATGTATAATGTCTAATAATGCACACTTATGTATATCTTGCCAATAAAGCTTGATATAAATTGAATCTGCCAACTTGATCCTATAATTAAAAAAGTCCAGTGGTAAACGGCAAAAGATTTTGACCATCTTTTAATTACCATCATGTCCACTGCTTTTATGGCATGTAGACAAAAACCTTTATATTTTAACATGAACATATTTAAATGTATTAAAATAAAGTTCTTTGAGACAAAGTATTAAAAGATTAGTTCACCCAAAAATACAAATTCAGTCATTGTTTACTCCCCCCTGTGTTGTTATAACCCTATATGTCATTCTTTCTTTTTCTTAACACAAAGGGAGAAATTGTGAAAAAAAAACATTTGCTCGGTGATGTCATGCAGTGGCAGTTTATGGTGACTACTTCTTCAAGCTTCAAAAGAACACAAAAGTATAAGTCAGAAGTCTAATGAATTATTCCATGAGACTCATGATTGTTATGAAAGCGTACAATAAGCTTTGGTGAGAAAGCCTTATTATTTTTAAAGTTTTTTGACTGGTTCCTGTTCACAGTGGACGGAGTTACCCGTGCGATGCCAAATATAGAAAACAAGCAATCGATAGAATATACCGTCGCTTATCACTGCTGGTTAGGACAAAAACTCTGATTAACATAGAAAATATACCTTTTATAGCGTGTCTATTGCCGTCAGGTTAGGACACGGTGTGACTGTGACTGCCTGTAGCCTCCTCTATGTTTCTGTTTGATTTCCGAGTACTCTGTTAAAAAATAATAAGGCTGGGCATAGAAATGCATACATTTACTGACTACAAACTCTTCAGACATGTTTACTAAGTTCTGTTCTCTGTTTTGTGTGCAGCTGTGTTGTGTTCTGTTGTCGCTATCGCTGTGGAGGACCTGTTTTTAGATAAACAAAATAAGTTTTCGCTTGAACGCCCCAATGTCGCGAGGGGGCTGCGTGAACTGTTGCTCTCGTGCCCTATCATGAACCTGTACAGGAGATCAACGGTCAGTGAACATTTTCACTAAATAATACATTCGATTTCGGTTTGTTTCTCACAAAACCTTATCGTATGCTTTCATAACAATCATGAGTCTCGATGAAATAATTTATTAAACTTCTGAATTATACTTTTGCATTCTTTTGAAGAAGTAGTCACCATAAACTGCCATTGTTTGACATCACTGAGTGCAAAAAAATGTCACAACTTCTCCCTTTGTGTTCAGAAAAAAGAAAGAACGTCATATAGGGTTATAACAACATGGGTGAGTAAACAATGGCTGAATTTTCATTTTTGGGTGAACTAATCCTTTAAGTAAATACACTCACTGAGCACTTTATTAGGAACACTATGTCCGATGTGGTCCTTTGCTGAAATGTTAAAAATGTAATTTCTACCAAAAACAAAGAGTGATTTGAGATGTGTTTGAAATAATGACACAGTTATCATTTGATACATATATATTCTCTGGTGGGCATTGTTATTGGACAAATTGAATAAACTACTTAGAATTTGAAAAGTGTATTTTAAGAGAGTTTAATTTTCTTAAATTCCATAGGGCCCACAGTTGAAGAAGCATCCATCTGTTATATTTCTCCATGTCTTGTGCTGGTTACTACTGCAAGATAGCATATGTGTGTGTTTGCATTGTCTAATGAGCTCATTAAGACCCGTTCCCCAAGCGAGCTACTCACAGACCCTTTAGTGAATGTGGAATGCAACAGCGCATCACTGATCTGACTGGTTTGAGCTGCTTTCTGTGGCGCTTAGGAGGGAAAAGATGCCACAAATTATTATGCCCAATCTGCTGTATTACTGTGCTGCAGATATGAGTTTGAACTGAAATGACAACAGCAAGTGTCTTTCATGTTGTCTTTAATGTCTACAAGACCTAATTTTATATTACCTAAAATTGCCCTTCTGGAAAATCCATCTTAAAGGTATATTTTGGGTTCAGTACAAGTTAAGCTCAATCGACAGCATTTGTAGCATATTACTGGTTACCACAAAAATTAATTTCAAAAATCTGGGTTACAGTGAGACACAGTGAAAGTGAATGGGGGCCAATCCGTAAACATTAAAATACTCACTGTTTCAAATGTATAGTCACAAGATATCAACATTAAACATGGGGCCTGGGTAGCTCAGTGGTAAAAGACGCTGGCTACCACCCCTGGGGTTCGCTAGCTCGCTAGTTCGAATCCCAGGGTGTGCTGAGTGGCTCCAGCAAGGTCTCCTAAGCAACCAAATTGGCCCGGTTGCTAGGGAGGGTAGAGTCACATGGGGTAACCTCCTCATGGTCGCTATAATGTGGTTCGTTCTCGGTGGGGTGCATGGTGAGTTGAGCGCGGATGCCACAGTGGATGGCGTGAAGCCTCCACATGCACTATGTCTCCGTGGCAAGCACTCAACAAGCCACGTGATAAGATGCGCAGGTTGATGGTCTCAGACGCAGAGGTTGAGGTGAATCACTATGCGACCACAAGGACTTGAAAGCGCACTGGGAATTGGGCATTCCAAATTGGGTGAAAAAGGGAAAAAAAACATAATTAACATAATTTTATTGTAAAAGAAAATCACTTATTAGCCTATGTAAAGTTATATCCAATTTTACAACTTTGTAATGCCATAAACACTAAAACCTTCAAACGACAATAAAAGCAATGGTTTAAACAACTTTACAGCTCAAATAATACACGTTTTAACTGAAGAATTAATGTAAGTGCTTTTATGAAATTATAAACTTCACATTTCTGCCTTTAAACCCTCCAAAAATTGGCCCCATTCACTTCCATTATAAGTGCCTCAATGTAACCTCATTTTTTGCAAGGAAAAACGGAAAAAGAAAAGGAAGGACGAGTCAATTTTTTTTTTTGTGGTAATCAACATTATGCCACAAACTTAACTTGTCTTGAACCAAGAATATTCCTTAAAGATGGTTGGTGTGCTTTGGAACATGGTTGGGTGATTCTCATAAAACCTGTCAAGAAAATTCCGTAATCGTAATCGCAAATCAATACAAAAAATATAATAAAAAATATATATATTTTGCATAAAGAAAATTAAGCTTACTTTAGATCCAATATGATTTGTTGCATTGTGACATTATTTTCAGGACAGTTAAGCACATTTTACCAACCAATTCTCTTTAGCGTAATGCGTTGGGACGTTTTACATTTACTATTGTTATTTTGTTCAATAATGATTCTCATTTCCATAACACAGTCATTCTTTTTACTGTATTACAGTAACAGGGTTCCCGCAGGTCCTTAAAATGTCTTAAATTCAGTTTTCAAAGTTTAAGGCCATAAAAAGTCTTAAATATATGAAATGGTATAACAAAAGTCTTAATTATCATTTAAAGAGGTCTTAAATTTAGGGACATAAAAACAGGAATTGCAAAATGACCAAATGTAATTATTAAACTGCAAAAGGCTGTGATTTAATTAAATAAATCTATAGTCTGTATGTGCACCACGCTTCAAAGTGAAGACGCTGCACTGTTGCACATTCTTCAAACATGCAGGGAGCTCATGATACAATGTTTCTAGCGGTTTCAGAATGGTTCAAAATCAGTTAATTACTGCTTAGTTTTGTTTAATGACATTGTTTATTTTACCATGTATATATATAAGATGTAGATGATTGTAAGAGTTTATATTGTATTTCCCTTATCTGTTTGTGTGGGAGTACAGAAATTTCAAAATATGAGTCCCCAATGTATTTTTGGCTTGCTTATAGTTATAAGTCCTGCGTTATTTACCAAATCTAAAAAAAAATTCTGGTTATTATTGGAAATTAGTTTTTTTGTATCTCTGTGTCAGTGCCCATCACAGTAAAAAAATGCTAAGAACATTTTTAACACATTTGAAATATAAATTTTAAAAACTATCAGCAAATTGATCAGTTATCACCTTTCTTCCAACACATTATTGTATCAGCAAAATCCAATATCGATCGACCTCTAATTCATTTGTGTTGATATATTGATACATAAAACAATTTTAATATGATCTGGTATAGACATACCATACTAATTTTACTTGTTAAAGTCTTTAAAAAAAAGGTCTTAAAAAGTCTTAAATTTGATTTTAAAATTTGTGCAGCATCCCTGGGTAAAAAATATGCTGTTGTACAATTATTTTTCCTAAATAAAATTAGAGAAAATGCAAGGCAGTGTCAATGGAGTAATTCCATGATGTATGCATATTTTAGAATTTAAATACTATAATTTTTTCACGTTGCATTAATGAGATTTGGGTGGTAAAATGTGCAAAACTTTAATAAAAAGAATATCACAATGTAAAAAAAATAAGACCTAGTCTCTCAAGCAAGGAGATGGTCTGCCAGCTTAGCCAGGTCCCCACCAGCTGGTCAACCACCTAAACAAGCCTAGACCAATTAAAGACCAGCTTGGACCACCTAGAAATCATGTTCCAAAACACAATTACCACCTTAAGCAGGTTTTTGCCGGTTGCTGTGTAAATGGGTGTTATGTTTAGGTTAGTTTCAGGATCAAAGTTAGGTTTTTATTATCACAAATGCTGGCCAGAAAAGGCTTTATGAATTCTCATTCCAGCCATTTTAATGTCTGTATTTTCTCTGTTCTTGTCAGTAAAACAGACAGCAAATTGCAGCGTCGTCCACGCAGCACGTCTATGAAGGACCGACAGAACTCAAAAGCTCAGAGTGATCGAACCAGCAGCATCGAGAGCGAAACCTCGCCAGACTCCAGGCTCATCACACAGGTTTGTGTAAGTGTTTTGTGTGTGAACATTGGTGTATGGAAGCTGTATCCCGCCACGGATTAAAAAGCCAAAGAGGTAATTCTGACTTTTTATTTCACAATTGACTTTATTTCTCACAGTTCCAAAATATAAAGTCGCAGTTGCAAAATAAAGTAAAGTATTGTGTGGTAAAAAGTTGCAATTGCAGGAAATAAGCTCACAATTGTGTGATATAAACCTGCAGTTGTGACTTTTGATTTCTCACAACTGCAACTTTATATCTCGCAATTGCATATGATATATGAAGTCACATTTGCGTGATATAAGCTGGTAAATGAGTGATATAAAGTCGCAGTTGCATGTATTACACTCACAATTGTGTGATAAAAACTCGCAATTGCAAGAGTTAAACTCACAATTGTGACTTTATTTCTCGCAATTGTATATGAAATGCAAGGTTGCAATTCTGAGAAATACTTTGAAATTGCGAGATATAAAGTCAGTTACAAAATATAAAGCTGTTAGTGCAAGATTTAAACTCACAATTGCGATCATAAACAATCGCAATTGATTATGATATATGAAGTTGCAATACTGAGAAATAAGTAATCGCGAAATGTATACTTACAATTGCAAGATATAAACTCACAAGTGCAGAGTTAATATGTCGTAATTGCGATAAATTGATTCGCAGTTGCAAAATCTAAAGTTGTAATTGCAAGATTTAAACGCCCAATTGCGACTTTATTTCTTGCTATTGTATATGATATATGAAGTCACAATTCTAAGAAATAAGTCGCAATTGCAAAATATAAACTCATTGCAAGATTTGAACTCACAGGTGCAAGTTAATATGTCGTAATTGCGAGAAATAAAGTAGCTGTTGCAAAATATAAAGTTGCAATTGTAAGATTTAAACTAACAATTGCACTTTATTTCTCGCAATTGTATATGATATATTCTTTATTCGGATATTTATGTGATATATGAAGTCACAGTTCTGAGAAATGAAGTCACAGTTGCTAGATACTAAGTAACAATTGCGAAATATAAACGTAAAACGTAAGTTTATATCTCATAATTGCAAGAAGTAGTCGCAATTGTTAAGTATAAAGTTGCAAGATTTAAACGCAATTGTGACTATTTCTCGCAATTGCGACTTTATATCGAGCATTTGTGATTTTATATAAAGATATTGTGATCTGATATAGTCACAATTGCTACTTTATTTCTTGCAGTTGTGTATGATATATGAAGTCGCAATTCTGAGAAGTCGCAATTGTGAACTCACAAGTGCAAGTTCATATGTCGTTATTGCGAGATATAAAGTCGCACTTGTGATTTTATATCTTGGAATATAACTCGGAATTGCAAATTATAAAGTCGAAATTGCGAGAAATAAAGTGGCAATTCCGAGATATAAAATTACAATTTAATACAATCTTAAACATAACTCTCACAGAATTGTGAGATATAAAATCAGAATTACCTTTTTATTTTGTTGGTGCCTGACAGTATTAGAAAATAAAAACTCCTATTCCTAAAGGGATAGTTTACCCAAAAAGCCTCATGACGTTCCAAACCCGTATGACTTTCTTTCATGCAACTCGAGTAATTCTGTGGTTCCTCTTTTTCATGCAATTACAACGAATAGGGACTGGAACATTCAAACTTAAAAAAGGATGCAAAAGCACTATAAAAGCATTATAAAGGTGGTCCATACTCATGCTCTGTATTCCAAGTCTTCTGATATGATAGCTTTGTTTGAGTAACAGATCGAAATGTAAGTAATTATTTGATCCAGTTCACAAAACCAGTCTGCAGTAGTTCATTCACAAATCAGACAGATCCAGTTCTCATGTAAATTTTCGGTCTGTTCCTCTTCCAAAGCTATCGTATAACTTAAGAAGTCTTGGGATATACGTAGGATAAGAGTCAAATGGACTACTTTTATGAAATTGTTATATTTTTTTGTTTTGCATGCTTTTCAAAGCTTAAATGCTTCAGTCCCCATTCATTGTAATTGTATCCAAGAGCGACCAGTACATTCTTCAAAATATCTCCTTTTGTGTTCCACAGAAGAAAGTCATATAGGTTTGGAAAGACATGAGTTACGTGAGAAAATTATGACAGAATTTTCTTTTTTGGGTGAACTAGTCCCAGAAATGTTTGTTAGACAGATTTGTGGGAGTGAGTGCTCATATAGTGATCTGACGTCCTTTCTGTCACAGGTACCGAGGAAGTCTGTGTACGATCAGCTCAATCAGATCCTGAACTCTGATGAACAGTTGCCAGAGAGTATCATTCTCATCAACACTACAGACTGGCAAGGACAGGTGTGTGTGTGTCTTTCTTATTCTGGATCATTCTAAGAAACAGGTGCATTTTTCATTATGAAAAGGGGATTTTTAAAGGTACACTCAGTAATTTTTTCCTCATTTAAAAACGTTTTACTTCTAAAGAAATGAATTGTAATTTTGAAATATATCATGAGCATTCACATGAGACAAAGACTGCAGTCATATCAGTAACATTATAAAAGCTGTTTTATTCTACATGGAGAGGGTCTCCTCATGGGGGCAGCCATGTTAGAATCACATGACCAACTAAATACTACTGGCTTAATCTCATTAACCATCCTGTTATTTGACACTATCATTCATGGATTAAATTAATCAAGGCTGACTGTGAATAGTGATTTTCTGCAATGAAGTTGGTAACTCAAAACTATCGCATTTGAATGATGCTGCATCCACACCACTAGGTGTCAGTGTCCATGTCCAAGATGTCAAATTGAAAACATTACCGAGTGCACCTTTAAATGAAATTTTAAATTCAATCAGACAGAGAATATCTTTAAGTGTTAATAAATTGCATAGTGTTGTCTCAAGCTAATTTTATTCTAATAAATATAAGGTTGAGATATAACTGTGCTCTCAGGAAGGAAACAGTGTTTACAGTTTTAGAGGTTATTTGGCCATTTCTAGTCTTGTTTAACAAGTTGTCTTTCATCCCTAAGAGGATTTGCTTTCATTCAGATCTCTCTGTCTTCTCATGCTGTTGTTTGACTCGTGAACTCTGTTTCTCTCACAGTATTTGAATGAGACTCTTCAGGAGCACAAGCAGCCCATTGTGTCCACTGTTTCCCCCGCAGACGTTCAGGCCGCATTCAACACCATCGTCACTAGGATTCAGCGATTGTAAGACTAATCAATTTGTGTGTATTTTATTAGTGAGAACTTACAAGAAAGTCTTTAATGGTCTTGTACATCTCATTCTGTGTTTACGTTGTCTGTCAGTTGTAACTGTAATGCCCAGACGCCACCCACCATTAAAGTCGCCATTGTGGGCGATCAGGGTTATCTCAGCACAATTCTCCGCTGCTTCGTGGAGCAACTCGCCAACAAGACGCCTGATTGGTTGAGCTACATCCGTTTCCTAGTCATTCCTGTTGGTAAGAAGAATAAAATCAATCTGCGTTATTTCAACTTATTTTTTTTCAAAAGTCGTGTTTAAAGGAATAGTTCACCTACAAAATGAAAACTCTTTCATCATTTACTCACCCTCATGCCATCTCAGATGTGTATGACTTTCTTTCTTCTGCTGAACACAAACGAAGATTTTTATAAGAAAATGTCAGCTCTGTAGGTCCATACAATGCAAGTGAATGGTGACCAGAACTTTGAAGCCCTAAAAAGCTTATAAATGCAGCATAAAAGTAATCCATACGACTCCAGTGGTTTAATATATGTCTACTGAAGCGATATAATAGGTGTGGGTGAGAAACAGGTCAATATTTAATTTATTTTTTTACCATAAATCTACACATTCACATTCTTTTTTCTTTTTTTTTTTTGCCGTGCATATCGCCACCTACTGAGCAGGAAGGAGAATTTAAGGACTTAAATATTGGTCTGTTTTAAATCCACACCTATCATATCGCTTCAGAAGATATTGATTTAACCAGTGGAGTCGTTTTATGTCTAATTTTCCGATACAGAAGTGCATTAGTAGGCATTAACTGTGATCAATCACAGAAAACCATGTGATTAATTAGTCAGTAGATTTTAATTGATTCACAACCCTTTATTATAGTTATGGGAATAGAATGAGAATTACAAACAAACCCAAAACTAAACATCTGGATGTATTACAGTAATGAGAATTGTCATAATGCAAAAAATATAAAAATGAGTCTCTAGATGTGTCAGTCATGACAGATGTTGTTTTTAGTTGAAGGGTTGTCTTTGATTTTGTTCACTTACAGTTTGATTAAACTACAGTATTGTATTATGTTCTAAATAGATTTTTCTGCCCATCTGGCGATGTTTTATTATCTAGCCAAAGCCAGTTATTACACACATTTGGCATTATTAATTTTGCACCCTGGTCTGAAGGTTGTTTTTCTCTTCAGGATGTTATCTTTAAGCAGAATCTGCTTTATTTCTGCTCAGGTTGTCATCCACTGGCCAAATACATCTCAACGTTTGACAGTAAGTTCAATAACATCTTCATGGACGCAGGTTGGAGGGACGTGTTTTCGAGGTTAGAGGCGCCCCCTTCAGGTCAGAGTCTCACACTGACACTCATTCTGAAAATACGGGCCCTTCAAATATAACAGTAAATAAATACATATTATACACACAATAAATATTGAAACGGTTTTTGTTCATTTCCCTCTTTGTTTAGATTATCATAGTTTTAAACATGTAATAATTTGTATTTAGTTTACATTTGAGTCTGAAACAAGACTAAAACAGTCAAATCTGTATATAAAAGGCATTTGAAAAGTATCAAAAATAAGTAAAAATTGATGAAGGCCTGGTAAAATGTTTCCAAATCAGTTTTAATTTGACCTTCATATAATAAAAAGAAGTTTGAACAGTTTGTGAGATGGAGTTGACATGGCAGAAAATACAAGTACAGTTACTCAAAACTTAAGAATTTCAGAATGAAGGCTGACCTGATTTGACTTAATTTTATACAGTATATGCCTTCATAAATACAGTTGCAAAACCTTATAAAAAATATGTACTTTTAAAGTTAATCTTTTCTTTCTGTCAAAGAAAGTGGTAGTAATGCTTCTTTAAAAGATACTATTATATCTTTGTTTTTGTTTTTGTTAAATCTATATTCTTAACTTGATGAAGTGTTGGGTTATGGTCTAAGCACGGGTAGATTTAGGGGTAGTGAGCTGTGTTAGGTGTAATCCGATTACAAAATAGTTACTGTAATCAAATTACTTTTTATGTCAAAAGTAGCGTAACACATTACATTTTAAATTCATGTAATCAAATTACATTGACTCAGTTCCAATTAACTGAATTACTTTTAAGTACATTACTTTCATGCTAATATTTTTGTGGAATACATTTAAAACATGAGTTATGTTCATATCTACAGTATGTGTGTGCATTTCTGTCACTAGTAAGAATGTCTAATAAGTACTTATAAGAGAGAAGCATGTACTGCTGAGTGTATGACAAGTGTACAACAAGGAGGAAATATAGTCAGTATTTGGAATTCGTCGAGCAGAAAGTGTTTTAGAAAGTAACTGGCTCATTCTATAATTGAGGGTACATTTCATGTCAACAAAAAAGTACAAAAACAAAGTGCTTTCTCAATAAAACAATTACTGGTTTAAGTTAATATATTTCTTCAATGTAACATATCTGCAAGTTGAAAAGCTTAAGCGTAATTATTATTATTTATTTTTTTTATAATAAGGAAAAGGATGTTTTCCCTAGTGAATGTGTCAACTATGTTACAGACTGCATGCCATTACAGACACTGATTAAATGCCAAACTTCAAGTAACACACATAATTGAGGGTTCTTTTGTCTATTCTGCCATATGTGCAGTAATTCTTTTAAAATAATTTTAATAATTGTATGTTTTTGCAGATATTCATGTGATTATTTTCAACACGGTCACTAGTGACAGTAACATGTTTTATTATAAATCTGCCTTAAATATAATTCTGGTAGTTTTAAGCAATGTTATGCAAATTACACCTTGAAGGATACCAGAAGCAGCATTCTTGTTATTGTAAATGTTAAAAAAAATCAGCGGTAACATAGTTGACAGTGAAACTAACATAGTTGAAAAAGCAATATCCTGCTTATTTCACAAAATACAGTGACACCATTTACATCAAAAGATCTCTGTTATAACTTGCAAAGGAACAATATCTAGTTAATTTTGTCAAATCAATTAAATGTCCCTTAATCCCTAATCATCATGATTCACACGCATGCACATACAGGTGCATCTCAATAAATTAGAATGTCGTGGAAAAGTTCATTTATTTCAGTAAATCAACTCAAATTGTGAAACTGGTGTATTAAATAAATTCAATGCACACAGACTGAAGTAGTTTAAGTCTTTGGTTCTTTTAATTGTGATGATTTTGGCTCACATTTAACAAAAACCCACCAATTCACTATCTCAAAAAATTAGAATACATCATAAGACCAATAAAAAAAATGTTTTAGTGAATTGTTGGCCTTCTGGAAAGAATGTTCATTTACTGTATATGTACTCAATACTTGGTAGGGGCTCCTTTTGCTTTAATTAATGCCTCAATTCGGCGTGGCATGGAGGTGATCAGTTTGTGGCACTGCTGAGGTGGTATGGAAGCCCAGGTTTCTTTGACAGTGGCCTTCAGCTCATCTGCATTTTTTGGTCTCTTGTTTCTCATTTTCCTCTTGACAGTACCCCATAGATTCTCTATGGGGTTCAGGTCTGGTGAGTTTACTGGCCAGTCAAGCACACCAACACCATGGTCATTTAACCAACTTTTGGTGCTTTTGGCAGTGTGGGCAGGTGCCAAATCCTGCTGGAAAATGAAATCAGCATCTTTAAAAAGCTGGTCAGCAGAAGGAAGCATGAAGTGCTTCAAAATTTCTTGGTAAACGAGTGCAGTGACTTTGGTTTTCAAAAAACACAATGGACCAACACCAGCAGATGACATTGCACCTCAAATCATCACAGACTGTGGAAACTTAACACTGGACTTCAAACAACTTGGGCTATGAGCTTCTCCACCCTTCCTCCAGACTCTAGGACCTTGGTTTCCAAATGAAATACAAAACTTGCTCTCATCTGAAAAGAGGACTTTGGACCACTGGGCAACAGTCCAGTTCTTCTTCTCCTTAGCCCAGGTAAGACACCTCTGACATTGTCTGTTGTTCAGGAGTGGCTTAACAAGAGGAATACGACAACTGTAGCCAAATTTCTTGACACATGTGTGTGTGGTGGCTCTTGATGCTTTGACCCCAGCCTCAGTCCATTCCTTGTGAAGTTCACCCAAATTCTTGAATCGATTTTGCTTGACAATCCTCATAAGGCTGCGGTTCTCTCGGTTGGTTGTGCATCTTTTTCTTCTACACTTT
This sequence comes from Myxocyprinus asiaticus, assembly GCF_019703515.2. Lineage (NCBI taxonomy): Eukaryota > Metazoa > Chordata > Actinopteri > Cypriniformes > Catostomidae > Myxocyprinus > Myxocyprinus asiaticus. Next base: position 20,018,181 of record NC_059392.1, on the reverse strand, counting down.
TTCCTTCCACTCAACTTTCTGTTAACATGCTTGGATACAGCACTCTGTGAACAGCCAGCTTCTTTGGCAATGAATGTTTGTGGCTTACCCTCCTTGTGAAGGGTGTCAATGATGGACAACTGTCAGATCAGCAGTCTTCCCCATGATTGTGTAGCCTAGTGAACCAAACTGAGAGACCATTTTGAAGGCTCAGGAAACCTTTGCAGGTGTTTTGAGTTGATTAGCTGATTGGCATGTCACCATATTCTAATTTTTTGAGATAGTGAATTGGTGGGTTTTTGTTAAATGTGAGCCAAAATCATCACAATTAAAAGAACCAAAGACTTAAACTACTTCAGTTTGTGTGCACTGAATTTATTTAATACACAAGTTTCACAATTTGAGTTGAATTACTGAAATAAATGAACTTTTCCACAACATTCTAATTTATTGAGATGCACCTGTACACACATGCACGAGGGCACACACACCCTCAGTGTCCTCTGATACATGCAGGCTTAAATTATAACAAAAACAAAAAACTGATCTATGAAAAATAAATCATTACCATCAGTGGACACAGTAGGTTCACGTCAACTATGTTAACCAAGAGCTGGCCCTAGAGGGTAACATAGTTGACAATTCCCCCATTTTTACTCAATTTCAATGGTAGGCCTTGCCTGGCCAACCACATGTCATTTTCTTGATCAGGTTAAGCTCAAATTTGAATATATGTTTTTATTAAAATCATAAAAATATTGCAAACATAACAATGTATCCAACATAGTTGACAGTCAGTTAATATTCTCCTTGACAGTATGCTATTGTAGTTAAAATATTGACACCATTCATTCACCATTATGTGTACAAAATGTCTGCCACAGAGGAAAATGACATCACATTATGCTGGTCACATGTTTTTGGGATGTACGTACCATTTTTGGTGCAGGGGGGTGTTTGGTTAGTAACATAGTTGACAGAACTTTTGTGTACACAAGTAAAATAAGATATTTTCTTTATTAAAATGTCAAACTCAATCTAAAAAATACTATTTCTTGGAAGTGTTTAGACTTTAGAAATAAATAAAATATAGATAATGGTGGCTTTAACATTTTGTATTCATTATTTTGAACTTAAGACCCACTCACTTCAAAAACGGACAATGCAAAAACTGTCTATTATGAAATATCATGGCAATTTCAAGCAAAATGAAACATGAGGTGCACAAAATATTTGTGTGATATTATAACTTTAATGGATAAAATTAGATATTTCTGAAGAAAATGATTAGAAAATATATAATTATAATCAGTGGACATTAAATATACCCTAAATTATAGAATGAGCCAACTTAAAAGTAAAGTAATTAATTATGTGATTACTTCTCAATGAAGTTACCAGTAAAGTAATATGATTACAATTATTGAGAAGTAATTAGTAATATGTAGTGGATTACTTTTTTGAGTAACTTACCCAACGTTGGTAGTGAGTGATAATCTGATGTCATAATTTTGATAACAGAACAAGAAAATCAAATGAAATTGTACATTTGGGTTAAGAACTTTCTTGATGATAAATGTATTTGAAATCATTAAACTCAAAATGGAAATGCTGCTATTTTCAAAATGAATGTGATGTAAAATTGAGCAACTTATGTCTATATCAGTGAATAATATGTTGAACAATGTAATTTAGTATATCTGTTATCTGATTGGATATTTGTCCTCAATGTGTATGTTGTTTGCAAATGTTCACAGATAACATTGATGTGGCCGGACGCGTCTCACAGTATCTGGCCGGAGCAAATCAGTCTCACCAGTTCCCTATTTCAGAGGCCATGCTCACCTATAAACAGAAAAGGTATTGTCTCGTATTTGTGTTTGTGAGAATAAATAACTGATTATATACATGTAATTGCATGTGTCAAGAATATAAATACTGTATATGTTCTGTATGTTTGTTCAACATCTGACTTTAAGTTGTATAAATTAAGTCATATAGAAATTTTAAAAGAACCAAGCTTACCTGTGTTAATGCAATGGTGGCTCAGTGGTTAAGGCTCTAGGTTACTGATCAGAAGGTTGGGGGTTCAAGCCCCAGCACTGCCAAGATGCCATTGTTGGGCCCTTGAGCAAGGCCCTTGACCCTATCTGCTCCAGGGGTGCCATATCATGACTGACCCTGCACTCTAACCCCAGCTTAGCTGGGATATGTGGGGGGAAAAAAGGAATTTCACTGTATATGTACAAAATGAGTGATAAATAAAATTATTATAATTATACCTCCATGTTGCATTATAGGTTGATTCTCACGAAACATGTCAAGAACAGGACTGGGTCATATTTCACCCCAAAATCAAAAGAAAGAGATTATACGATATTATATTTAGTTTTGAGAAAATTACATTTTCTCATACATTTTCATGACAACAGAATTAGCATTTTTGGGTTAACTACTCCTAATTGTCTTAAAAATAGGCTTAATTTTCTTTATGCAAAATGTTTGGTTTTTTTTTTTTTCGTTTTTTTTTTTTTCGTTTTTTTCTTGTGCCTGACATGTTTTCGTGAGATTCACCCGAGAAGTTATTACAGGTATCATGATCATCATCGTCAATTAGTCCATAAAAACAATCAAGCAAATCCCCTTATAATAGTTTTCTTGCATTTTCATTTTTTAAATAATTTCACACGTTTGTTTGATCTTGTTTTATTTTGTCATTGAAAAGTGGTCGTGTGGAGGACGGTGCAGTAACTGTTGTGCTTTTGGGGTTTTCTTCCTTATCTTTTGTTTTTGCCTTCAAGGAAGAGAAGTTTGTATTTTGATTTTTACATCAGGTACCTAACTGTATGTTTGGGTTGATGTCAATATAATTCACTCATGCTCTCAGTATGTGGTTAATCTCACACACCTGTCTGCGTCAGTACTAGTTTTTGATCACTGTGTGTGTGTGTGTGTGTGTGTTTTCATAATCCAGTGTTTTGTGTCTTTAACCGATTTAGTTTGGTTTGGCCTAATTTGGTTTTAACTGAGTTTTAACAGGTTTGGAAATGAGATTTAAATGGGAACAAGGCTGGTAACTCAAATGTTGTTGGTGTAAACTTCGCAAATGTTGATCCATGATCTACTTGAGTGCATTTACATGAACGATTTTACATTGATTATGCTTAATTATTCTATTTAAAATGCCAAAAGTGAACTTGCCAGGTTATAATATTCTTCTGCATCATCTGAGCATCATTTGTTGAATTACTGCATGCCATGATCAACAGATGTACGCAAACATCTCTATTGAACAAAATTCAGTTTGCCGCCTACTTCTCATAGTCATAGGTAATAGCACAGTTTTCACTTCGCTGCGCAAATAGTGCAAACTTTTGTGAATAAAGTGCAATCCCCTGAATAATAAGCCGAATTTACAAAGAATGGATGCGTGTCTGTGCTGAAAACTGCACAACGCAGGTTCAACGCATGTAGCGCCACAATGGGTGACTAACCAATAAGACGCAGGTTTTTGCGTGGAAATGTGCAAAAGTGGCGCAACTTTGATCGTCTACTATTGCCTCCCAGAACTGTGTGATACAAACACAAGGCATCTGCCACTGAATGCTAGCAAACATGTTTTTTAGAGCATTTTGCCTGCACACTCTAAACCACAATTAATTTATTACATTTAATAAAAGACTTCTATTTCCATTTCTACTTTACGCTAATTTCCCCAGAAGTTACGATTTAGTTCTCTTAATACATGAGATGGAAACACTGCTTTTTTTGCTAATTGTTTTTGCAATATTCAAAATTTTCGCCTACATTAAATTCGTAACTTGGTTGGAATCATGACTAATGAAGTTGTGCTTCAGCATGTAAAAGTGTTGCAGAGATAATGACTCAATTCCTGTTTGACATCTTTGCTGGCAAATTCATTACGGTTTTTCTAGAGAATGGTGTTGAATACTCAAATAAGATGTTTTTGAGGCTTGGTCTAAAGATGAGCCAATTTTGTAAGCGGAAGTAGCGAGAAAACAGGATGTGAATCTATTGAAAATGGTGGAAAGGCAAATGGCAGACCTTGTTAATCAAAAGTACTCTGGAGCAAAGAAGTCTAGGCCAAGATATTCTAAAGTTGTAATGATTTTTTTCCATGTTTATGCATACAGCTTTGGTTCTTGTTCCGTAATGAAAGAGGAGAGGTAGAGAAAGGAAACACAGGAAAGAGTGTCACTCTGGACATCAGCCTGTGCACAGGTGTCTCATCTGACCACATTTGAATATCAACAATCTCTCCAGCCCTTCTTCGCTGCTATTTTACTATACAAAATACGAAAACAGCCCAGGACGTATGAAATGTGAAACGTGAAATGCTGTTCGCAACCCATTTTACTTCTGTATTGGCAAGTTAAAACAGTATATTCAATGAGAAAAAAATTAAGGCAGGACTTGATTTTATCCATCAGGAATTGATTGGATGGTAAAAAGTGGTCTCTTTTTGACAGATTTTGGAGGGGAGTGGTTGAAAAATAAGAGCGATTGGTGACGTCAACCGTTAATGAAAGCCGTTTAGGATACGGAGCAAGTTATTACATTTTAAGAAAGATTAAATTACGAAGACAGGCCGTTGTTTAAGATGCTCAGTAGCCAGTTAACAAGATATCTTGAAGCACAACTGTATTTTCCACTTTGCTCTAAGAAAAATGATAAGAAATGTATAGTTACGAAGTACAAAACTTAAGTACAGTTTTGGAATATTTATGTATACTTTACTCAAGTATAAATATTTCTGTTGACTTTCACTTTTACTTCAGTACATTTTGAAGAGAAAATGAATAGTTTTACTCCAGTACATTTCACCAGACCCTTTTGTTTATTTTGCGACTGAACACCGCAAAGAATAACACGGCTGCAAATGTAAGGTCAAATTGGCTACATACAAATTGGTTAAAAAGGCTACATTTAAGGTTACATTAACACACTTACAGTGGAAGTAAACGGGGCCAGAAATGTATTTTTATAAAAGCACTTACATTAATTATTCTGTTAAAACTTGTATATTATTTTAGCTGTAAAGTTGTTTAAACAGTAGTTTTTACGGTCATTTGAGGGTTTTAGGTTTTATGGCGTTGCATTGTCATGGCAACGAAGTTGTAAAATTGGATTTAAGTTTACACAGAAAAGCTTAGTAAGCAATTTTATCAATCTTAACTCAAGTTAACATGCATGTTGTTCATGTCTTTTGGCTAAACTTTTGAAACAGTCAGTATTTTAATGTTTACAGATTGGCCTTCATTCACTTCCATTGTAAGTGCCTCACTGTAACTACCACCACACACACAAACACCAGCACACAATGCTTAAGGGTAAACACCATCACACACAAACACCAGTGTACCCTGTTTAAGGGTAAACACCATCACACACACAAACACCAGTGCACCATGCTCAAGGTTAAACACAATCACACAAACATCAGCACACCATGGTCAAGGGTAAACACCAAACACAAACACCAGCACAGCATGTTTAAGGGTAAACACCGTCTCACACACACACCAGTACACCATGCTTAAGGGTAAACACCATCACACACACAAACACCAGCACACCATACTCAAGGGTAAACACCATCAAACACAGACACCAGCACACCATGCTCAAGGTTAAACACAATCACACAAACATCAGCATACCATGGTCAAGGGTAAACACCAAACACAAACACCAGCACAGCATGTTTAATGGTAAACACCGTCTCTCACACACACACACACACACACACACACACACACCAGTACATCATGCTTAATGGTAAACAGCATCACACACACAAACATGGAAAAAAGGTAAACACCAGCACACAAAGACACCAGCACACTATGCTCAAGGGTAAACTCCATCACATACATACACAAGCTCACCATGCTCAAGGGTAAACACCATCACACACACAAACACCAGCACACAATGCTCAAGGGTAAACACAATCAAACAAACACCAGCACACACAGACACCAGCACACCATGCTCAAGGGTAAACACCATCACACACAAACACCCACACACCATGTTCAAGGTTAAAAACCATCACACACATAAACACAGCACACCATGTTCAAGGGTAAATGCCATCACACACAGACAACAGTGAACCATGCTCAAGGTAAACACCATCACACACAAACAATAGCACACCATGATCAAGGGTAAACTCCAGCACACTTGCTCAAGGGTAAACACCATCACACACAGACACCAGCACACCATGCTCAAGGGTAAACACCATCACACACAGACACCAGCACACCATGCTCAAGGGTAAACACCATCACACACAGACACCAGCACACCATGCTCAAGGTTAAACACCATCAGACACACACAAACACCAGCACACCATGTTCAAGGGTAAACACCATCACAGACACTTAATACCAGGTGTTTACAGGGCTTAAGTTGAGCTGAATAAGCTGCAATGTGGACCAGACTTAATGTAGTCAAAGGTTTGGCTATGCTTACGCCAGGCTACTACACTTGCACCAGCTCTGCTTTTGGCAGCTACAATCTTTCGGCTATATTCAGAATCTTGGAAGTCCCTCTTGTTTCCTGAATCTTGGAAAGCAGTTTAATAATTCTGTCAGCTGTAGGCGATGTTTGTGAAGTCTTACGACAGATTTAAAGTTTATATAACAGAGTTCAATAATGCAGCTCAAACACCTCCACAGTGTCTGCAGCCTTACACCACCCCTGATTGGTGGAGGATGTAAGAAGCTATTCCAGTGTCCTCTCATAGCATGAGACCTCACACTCACTATGCTCTCACAGCACTCTGTCCACTAGAGGGCGCCTTCATGTGTCACATTATTAGATCTGACACCTCCCATTTTCACCCCTCTCACACACACCCTGATGACCTCACACGCATCTCACAGACCATCCCGTCCTCACTGACAGCTTAAAGGAATATTCCGGTTTAATACAAGTTGAGCTCAATCTACAGCGTTTGAGGCATAATGTTGATTACCACAAAAAATTATTTAGACTAAAAAAAAACAAAAATTAAAAAGAGAAAACTTTGTGGTTACAGTGAGGTACTTTCAATGAATGGAAGTGAATGGGGCCAGTCCAAAAACATCGAAACACACACTGTTTACAAAATGATGGTCACAACTGTAAACATTACATTGATTTTAGTGTGATAAAATTGCTTACTAACCATATCAGGATAAAGTTATATCCAATATTACAACTTGCCATGACGATACAATGTCAGTAAACACTGTAATCAATTTTATCACACTAAAATCATGTTAACATGTATAATGCTTACATTTTGTGGCTCTGCTTTTGAATCAGTAACGTTTATGAACTCGCCCCATTCACTTCAATTATACAGTTAGTGCCTCACTGTAACCTCAATTTTTGGAAGTTATTTTCAGTGATTATCAACATTATACTACAAATGCTGTCAATTGAGCTTAACTTGTATTGAACCCAGAACATTCTTTTAACATTACACGCGTCATATGAACTTTGCACTAACGTTTCCCTTCTGTTTGACACTGACAGCCCTGATGAAGACTCGTGTCAGAAGTTCGTGCCGTTCATTGGGGTGAGAAATACTTTATTTAATTTTTTATTTGTTTTAAGTACATAAGTACAAAGTAACATTTGGTTCCAAACTAGTAACTACGGTGTGCTTCATTTAGGATACTTTTGCAACCCTATTATTGCCATGTTATCCATTGTAGTTTTTTTTTCCTACTTTTTAGTTTTGTAATTTTATTTAAAAAAAAAAAAAAGTTTATTGCTAGAAAATAACAAAATTACATAAGTCAGGATATTAAATTATATTCAGACCTGAATGTCTATGTAATGATGCTGGCAGCTGGCAATGATGAAGACATAGTGTAGAGAACCCAAGTACAGTTTATTTACAAAGTGAGAACCAATAACCCAGACTACTGGACATGGACATGGACCAAAACACATCCACATACACTCAATACTTGACCAACACACAATGGAAAACATGAGGCTTAATTACAAGACATGGGAGAACATAAACCAATGAAAACATGACACATGAACATGGAGGGAAAACAGGAATCACATGACAAGGGAAACAGGAACTAAACATTTCAAAATAAAAGACATGAATCAACAAAATACACATGACAGTCTTAAATGTCCGGAATTTATGTAACAGGACTGCAGAGGTTGTATACCTCATACACTGCAAAAAATAAAAAAATAAACATTTTCTTACGGAGTATTTTTGTCTTATTGTCCTGTAAAAATATGAAACGTGCTTAAAAAATGTAAAATGATTTGAGATGCAGAATGACATAATAGACTGTATTAAATCTTGTTTTCAGAGAAATCTTACAAAATTGCATTTTAATGTTTAAAACAAGAAAATAATAATAATAATAATAAAACATTTGCCAATGGGGTAAGAACAATAAACTTATTTTCTTTTAAAACAATTTTTTTTTTGTTTTTTTTTTTTTGGTAACATTTTACAATAAGGCTTCATTTATTAACATTAGTTAACATGAACTAACTATGAACAATACTTTTACAACATTTATTAATCTTTTTAATGTTCATTTCAACATATACTAATACATTTTTAAAATCAAAAGTTGTATATGTTAACATTAGTTTGTGCATTACGAACTAACATGAACTAACAATGAACAACTGTATTTTTAATTAAATAACTAGCATTAACAAAGATTAATAAATGCTGTAAAAAAATATATAGTTAATGTTTTGTTCATGATATCTAATGCATTAACTAATGTTAACAAATGGAACCTTATTGTAAAGTGTTATTGTTGTTTCTTACCCCATTGGAAAAGCATTTTTTCTTCTTTTAAAAAATATTACTGAATTTTGTTACCTCATTTATGAAAACATTACAAAACATCCAAGTAAACTGTTATTTTTTAAGAATGTTTAGATATTTAAACAAGACAAAACTATTCAGTAAGAAAATTATTTTTTTGCAGTGTATGAGATAAATGTAAATAAACAGACCATAAATTATTTAGTTTGACCTCCTGAGGTTGACTATCAACATTTTCTGAATGGTCAAGCACCTCCTTTCTCTGACGTTTGTTAAAAAGAACAAATATTTTAACTAACTAATCATTTTTTTTGAAGTTTCAGGAACTTTTTTGTTCCCTATTCATTAAAAATGTGGAGTAAATTTAAGAAATGCAACATTTATTTGGAGCTTTCATGTAGCAAATTTCTGTTGGTCATATGAAGGATTTTAGTTTGCAGATATTCATTCATGTGTCTTCTAACAGTTGGTGAAAGTGGGAATTGTGGAGCACAACTTGTCCACATCAGGTAGGATTTACATTTACACACATGTTAAAAACAATAAGGACAATAACAGCAGTAAATTAACACTGATGTGTGTGTGTCATCTGGCAGTGGACTCTGATGATGCAGTAATGGTGGGCAGTGTGAACATGCTCTCTTCACCACCAGCACTAACAGGAACACCGTACGGCAAAGACATGACCTCCACTCCTCCATCATCTCCTTCTGTTTCTGCAAGTCTCTCTGGAGCAGGGTACTATACTCACACACACACACACACACACACACAAATAATGTTGTCAGGGCAGTATTAGAAACCATGGTAAATTTTGTTGTTACTATGGTTTTATTACAGATGCAATAGTTTAATTTTCATAAGGAATGGATAAAGGTATTGCGAGGGAACCCAAAATATTTGCAAGGTAATGCGTAACTTTTTGTGAGAGAAGGCAAAACTCTTTTAGAAAATAAATTCCCTCCCTGTCTTCTAAGGGGCTCCGTAAAGGGGTTAAATGATGAGGAATAACATTTTCTGTGATCTTTTATAAAAATTAGTTCATTGTACTTTGAAAACATACCCTAATTTTCAGAATTCAAAACTTCCTTCCTAGTTTTAAAATACCTTTTTCTAAGCTGCAAACATACTGTAACTTGTTCTGATGTCAAGAACTTGAAACATTAACTCATGATGACCAGATTTTTCCGTCATATTTTTTACTCCTAAAAACTTGGCCCATCCAGTCATGGTGCGGTAATAAAAGTAGGATATAACTTATATTCCAGAAGAACTAATGATAAGGGTAAAATGTGGTAATGTCTGTCAAACCTTTATTTAGCTAAGTAAACGTGTTTGTGTATAGTTCTCCAGGCACAGGTGGTGAGGTGATGGGTCTCCAGGTAGATTACTGGACTCTCCAGGGCTCAGAGAAGAAGAAAGAGGGCGAGAAGAGAGACGTGGGCATTAAAAACACCCTGAAGAGTAACTTCCGCTCGCTGCAGGTGTCCAGAATTCCCAGTGGAGGAGAAGCAACACCTCCAGGGATGGCCATGACCGTCGTCATGAAGGAGAAGAACAAGAAAGGTGACACACACACACTTTTGTTGTAATTTTGAGTCGCAAATTGCAGAGGGCATCACTGCACTGATGTTGTGAATCACAGTACCTTTGAGGGTGCGCATTGGGGCACACCTGCTGTTTGTTTTGTGTGATGTCATATTGACATCAAAACATAACTACAATGCAGGTAGTAAGAAATGGGGATATGACATCAGGATAGGGATGTACATCAGCTCCTATGGTTGGTTTGGGTGCTGTCCTATTATTGCTGTCTTACCTTTGGTTTATTTCTTCGCAGTGATTTTCCTGAGTAAGAAGCCAAAAGAGAAGGATGTGGACTCGAAGAGTCAGGTGATTGACAGCATCAGCCGACTCATCTGCACGGCTAAGCACCAGCACACCATGCTCAAGGGTAAACACCGTTATACACAAACACCAGTACACCATGCTCAAGAGTAAACACCAGCACACACACAAACACCAGCACACCATGTTCAAGGGTAAAACCATCACACACAGCACTAGTACACCATGTTCAAGGATAAACACCAGCACACACAGACACCAGCACACCATGCTCAAGGGTAAACACAATCACACACAGACACTAGCACACCATGTTCAAGGATGAACACCAGCACACACAGACACCAGCACAACACGCTCAAGGGTAAACACAGTCACACACAGACACCAGCACACCATGCTCAAGGGTAAACACCAGCACACAAAAAAACCAACACACCATGCTCAAGGGTAAACAGCGGCACACACAAATTCCAGCACACCATGTTCAAGGGCACACACAAACACTAGCACACCATGTTTAAGGCTAAACACATTCATAGTCAAACAATATCACACCATGCTCAAGGGTAAACATCAGCACACACAAACACCAGCAAACCATGTTAAAGGGTAAACACCAGCACACATAAACACCAACACTCCATGCTAAAGGGTAAACACCATCACATACATGCACCAGCACACCATGCTCAAGGGTTAACACCAGCACATCATGCTCAAGGGTAAACACCAGCACACACAAACTACAGTACACCATGTTCAAGGGCACACACAAACACCAGCACACCATGTTCAAGGATAAACACCATCACATACATATACTAGCACATCATGATAAAGGGTAAACACCATCACACAGACACCAGTACATCATGCTCAAGGAAAAACACCATAAAACACCAGCACAACATGCTCACTGGAAAACACCATCAAACACAAGCACCAGCACACCATGCTCAAGGGTAAACACCATCAAACACACACAAATAACAGCACACCATGTTCAAGGGAAAACACCATCACAAACACCAGAACACCATGCTCAAGTGTAAACACCATCAAACACACACAGACACCAGTACATCATGCTCAAAGAAAAACACCATAAAACACCAGCACAACATGCTCACGGGAAAACACCATCAAACACAAACACCAGCACACCATGCTCAAGGGTAAACATCATCAAACACACACAAATAACAGCACACCATGTTCAAGGGAAAACACCATCACAAACACCAGCACACCATGCTCAAGTGTAAACACCATCAAACACACACAAACACCAGCACACTTTGCTCAAGGGTAAACACTCACATATACAAAATATAATGCACAGGAAGCCTAAATAAGACACATTCATAGCAAATATGTAATTTGGTCAATGTACTGTACTGCTACTCTGTGGTCATTTGGTTAATGTCCAAATTTAAAGACCTCATGAAATGGCTTGACATGCGTAGTTCCCTTACGACTCAGTACACTTGACATTGCGTAGTTACGCATATGGGGAGTGCCTTCATACACGACATAGTTGAAACCTCTCTACAATAACGGCAATATAATAATATTGGCTATGGTGTTTGAGCCCCGCCTGTTTTGGCGTGAAACTGTCCGCTATAAAAACAGGTGCACAAACACCATATCCTCAGAATTTCTTCCTTCAAGACAGCGATCATCTCTTGTCTAGAAGCCCTCTACCTTCGCCGTCGATATACACGAGTCAGCAGGTGAAATCTTTGCGGGAAAACTTTCCGCGAGTGTTCCGGCGAACCTCACACCGCCTCGCCGATTGACGCTTCGCTGGTGAACGGGCCTCAGCATCCTGATTCTCCGCAGCACTTCGGCAGGGTTTGTGTATCCTTACAAAGCAATTGTATATTGTGTATTGTATACTGTGTGATATAAATATAAATATATATAATTTTATTTATTTATATATCTAAAATAGTCACTTACGTGTTTGCGTCTTTTTAAAGATGTCATTCCGTAAGTGTTCCTTGTGCGAGAGGCACATCCCGCCATCAGATCAGCATGATAGAGTCTGCTCTCATGGAGACAGACTGTCCTCACTGTGAGGGCATGAGTCTCAAGACGCTTCGCTCGTGAATCACCCTCGTTCTGAGGGATGATACCCAAGGATTCACACGAGGAGGCATGGTGGGACCGCGAGGTCGAGCAGGATGACTTTGAGGTGGTCCTTGTGGCGGCACACATCCCGCGAGCCCCTTAATCTCTCCGAAGCGCATGTTTTCCGATACGCTATGTGCGAGACAAGCTCCGGCCTTCTGAAAGAGTGGGCGGTCTCGTCTCATGCAGCGGTTCTGACGCTGGAGGTAATAATGACGATGTCATTACAGTGCATCCGGAAAGTATTCACAGCGCTTCACTTTTTCCACATTTTGTTATGTTACAGCCTTATTCCAAAATGGATTAAATTCATTATTTTCCTCATAATTCTACAAACAATACCCCGTTAGGGTCGTGGTCCTGTTGGAAGATGAACCTTCGCCCCAGTCTGAGGTCCAGAGCGCTCTGGAGCAGGTTTTCATCAAGGATGTCTCTGTACATTGTTGCATTCATCTTTCTCTCGATCCTGACTAGAATCCCAGTTCCTGCCGCTGAAAAACATCCCCACAGCATGATGCTGCCACCACCACGCTTCATTGTAGGGATGGTATTGGCCAGGTGATGAGCGATGCCTGGTTTCCTCCAGGCATCGCTCATCAGATGGTATTGGCCAGGTGATGAGCGATGCCTGGTTTCCTCCAGGCATGATGCTTGCCATTCAGGCCAAAGAGTTCAATCTTTGATTCTCATGGTCTGAGAGTCCTTCAGGTGCCTTTTGGCAAACACCAGGTGGGCTGTCATGTGCCTTTTACTGAGGAGTGGCTTCCGTCTGGCCACTCTACCATACAGGCCTGATTGGTGGAGTGCTGCAGAGATGGTTGTTCTTCTGGAAGGTTCTCCTCTCTCCACAGAGAAACGCTGGAGCTCTGTCAGAGTGACCATCGGGTTCTTGGTCACCTCCCTGACTAAGGCCCTTCTCCCCCGATTGCTCAGTTTGGCCGGGCGGCCAGCTCTAGGAATAGTCCTGGTGATTCCAAACTTCTTCCATTTACGGATGATGGAGGCCACTGTGCTCATTGGGACCTCCAATGCTGCAGACATTTTTCTGTACCCTTCCCCAGATCTGTGCCTCGATACAATCCTGTCTCGGAGGTCTACAGACAATTCCTTGGACTTCATGGCTTGGTTTGTGCTCTGACATGCATTGTTAACTGTGGGACCTTATATAGACAGGTGTGTGCCTTTCCAAATCATGTCCAATCAACTGAATTTACCACAGGTGGACTCCAATCAAGTTGTAGAAACATCTCAAGGATGATCAGTGGAAACAGGATGCACCTGAGCTCAATTTTGAGTGTCATGGCAAAGGCTGTGAATACTTATGTACATGTGATTTTTTTCGTTTTTTATTTGGAATAAATTTGCAAAGATTTCAAACAAACTTCTTTCACGTTGTCATTATGGGGTATTGTTTGTAGAATTTTGAGGAAAATAATGAATTTAATGCATTTTGGAATAAGGCTGTAACATAACAAAATGTGGAAAAAGTGAAGCGCTGTGAATACTTTCCGGATGCACTGTATGTCTCTCGCTGCATCAGGCGAGTGGTCAGTGGATGAGGCTGCCACCCCTCCCCCCAGCAAGGGCGAGGAACGTGCACGCGCCACTGACAGGGAGATGCTCCGCATCCTTACAAGGGCGGTCGAAGAGCTTCACCTTGAGTGGTCTCCCCCAGAGGAACCGAAACATTCTCGCCTTGATGAATGGTTCCAGCTGTCCAGATGCCGTCAAACGGCAGCGTCCTGCAGATCTGCCTGATTATTCCCTGATGTTCATAACGAACTATCCGAGTCCTGGCGCGCAACCTTATACAGCGCTCTCGAGCAGTGACGCCATCCTCTTTAATGTGGATCATGGGGAAGAAAACGGTTATTAAAGCGGCACACCTCTGCCCAGCGAGTAACAGGGTGTGGAAATCACGCCCCATACATCCTTCCAAACCGTGTCAACAAATGTCCACACTGGTGGGAAAAGTTTACTCAGCAGCAGGACAAGCTGGATCAGCACTCCACACAATGGCGGTGCGCGCACAAATGGACGAGCACGGCTTCGATCCAGAGATATTCAAAGAGCTCCGCACTGCTACAGATTTAGCGCTGCATACCACGAAAGTCACTCTGCAGGCCATCGGCAAGTCCACGGTCAACCTGGCAGTTCTGGATCGACATATATGGCTGACCCTCACAGAAATGAGTGATAAGGAAAAAGCCACTCTTTTGGATGCTCCAGTGTCTCCAGCCGGCCTCTTTGGCGGCTCTGTGAATAAGTTTGCTGAGCGTTACGTCGCGATTCAGCAGCAGTCACAGGCTATGAGACACTTTAATCCCAAACAGAGTATATCACAGCCAGTTCGCCCTCACTCTGTTTCAAGCCAGCGTTCGACTAAAAGCCCCATACCCTCACCGGCACCTGCGTATCAGCACACGCAGGCTAAAGCACTCCTGATGGGCACAACCCTTTGAAGCGGAAAGCAGAGTCTGCGGTTACTCCAAAAAAGGCTCGATTGGAGACACAAAACACTGTTCCCCATCTCCCCACTACTGTTTGTTGGGAAAGGAATATTGTTGTTCACAATATTGTTCAAAATGTTGTTTCTGTGTCTTGCACTCAAATAAATGCAATAAAAAATGCGATAAGTGCAAAAAAGAATACAGCATTCATTGAAAATGCACGAGATGCTCACACATTCTCAATAAAGAGCCCCTTTTTCCTCTTCAAAGCGCACACATTATGTGCAACCGCACTACTATAGTGAGTGTCACATCAAGTCATACAGTGAGCAAACCAAATTGCCTTCTGTCCCGTTACGCGGATGCTTTGAGAGCCCCAACGGGTATTTCAGAATGGGTGCAAAAACGATCGAACATGGTTATACGATCCAATTTGCACACCAGCCACCCCGTTTCAAAGGTGCTTCCACGGTTTCGTCCGAAGACACGCCAGTGTTATAAGCCGAAATACACAGTCTCATCGTGAAAAACGCGATAAAGATAGTGCCAAATTGTCAAGCACAAATAGGGTTTTACAGCCGTTACTTTCTTGTTCCTAAGAAAGACGGCGGCTTCGGCTGATCCTGGATCTGAGACATTTAAATCACGCACTCAAAGTGCCCATTCAAAATTATTACTCAGAAATGGATCTTATCACATGTATGCCCACACGACTGGTTTGCGTCGACAGATCTGAAGGATGCGTACTTTCATATCCAAATTATACAACATCATAGGATGTTTTTGAGATTCGGGTTCGAGGGAACAGCATATCAATTCAAAGTCCTGCCCATCGTACTGTCTCTGTCTCCTCGCAAATTCACAAAGCGCTTTGATGCAGTTCTCGCCTCTCTGAAACTGAGCGGCGTACGCATCTTGAACTACCTTGACGATTGGCTGTTACTGGCACAATCAGAGGCTCTCTTAGGCCAGCACAGAGTCTTACTGCTTCAGCCATTCTACAGTGTCCACCTCAGTTCAAACAGGGGAGAACACTCCCACTGAAACTGTTTCAGAAAGCATTGGGATTTGTGGCAGCGGCATCCGCCGTCATTCCATTAGGTTTCTTACACATGAGGCCTCTTCAGTGCTGGCTGAATCACCATGTGCCACGACGTGCTTGGCACCAAGGGCACACACGCATCACTATATCCCGCCATTGTATAGCTGCTTTAGCACCACGGACAGCTCCTGCATTTTACCAGCGAGGTGTCACGCTGGGGCAAGTTGTCATGCAGCGCCTAAAGCTATCGGCTGTATTTCTAGCCTTAAAGACTTTTCAATCAGAAATATCAAACTGTCATGTCCTAGTTCGCTGAGACAACATGACAGTTGTGGCGTATATAAACCACCAAGGTGGAATTTAGGAGACTTCACCCTCAAACTGTATTGAGGATTTGGTAAATATCTGGCAAAGCACAAATCAATCTATTTGCCTCAGTGGAGAATACCCACTGTCCCCTCTGATACTCGAAGTCCCAAGTTGTCAGGTGGAAAGTGGTGACCACGGATGTTTCCAGTACAGGTTGGGGGACGGTGTGCGATGGACGCCCGACTTTCGGCACCTGGACAGGTGCGAGGAGGGTGTGGCACATCAACCGCTTAGAGCTATCGGCTGTTATTCTAGCCTTAAATGCTTTCAGTCAGAAATAGCGAGCTGTCATGTCCTGGTTTGCTCAGACAGCATGACAGTTGTGGCATATATAAACAGCCAAGGTGGAATTCATTCACCGCCACTGTTGAGATGCTGGACGAATGGAGATTTCATCCTCAAACTGTACTGAGGATTTGGGAAATATTCGGCAAAGCAATCGATCTGTTTGCCTCAGTGGAGAATGCCCACTGTCCCCTCTGTTATTCGAAGTCCCAAGCCCCGCTGGGAACGGATGCAGTGGCACACAAATGGCCGGCGAAATGCAAATATACATTTCCCCCGGTATGCCTTATTCACTCTGTCATATGCAAAGTCAGAGAGGACAAGGAAACGGTTCTATTAGTTGCGCCTAAATGGCCCAACCAGCCATGGTTTCCGGAAATGATAGAGATGTTGTACAGCTTGCTCACCATGGGAAATACCACTTAGGAGGGATCTCCCCTCAGGCGCGAGGCACAATCTGGCATCCCCAGCCCCAGCTGTGGAACCTGCACGTGTGGCCCCTGAACAGGGCACACTACACACACAAGAACTGACGCGTTCAGTCATGAACACCATTTTACAAGCTGGAGCACCGTCCATGAGACGCCTCTACGCACTAAAATGGAAGGTGTTCACTGATTGGTGTCTCTTGCATAGCAAGGACCCAGTAAAATGCCCCATACATTAAATTCTAATATTTCTTCAAGAACGATTAGACGCAGGACTCACCCCGTCAACGCTCAAAGTGTATGTGGCAACTATATCTGCATATCATGCACATGAAGCCGGCGCCTCTATAGGCAAGTATGATTTATTCATAAAGTTCCTTAAAGGAGCAAGACGATTAAACCCACCTCGGCCGGCTTCAGTCCTGACTTGGGCCTTAACTTTAGTCCTAAAAGCTCTCGCAGGGCCCCCCTTCGAGCCTTTGGACCGCACTACTGCTGGCTCTGGCCTCAGTAAAACGGGTCTGTTACCTGCATTCACTATCAGTTGACAATTTATGTCTGGAGTTTGGCCCCGGTCTTTCAAGAGCCACTGTCAAACCCAGGAAAGGCTATGAACCCAAGGTCCTAACCACGCCCGTCAAAGCGCAGATGGTTCACCCTCAGGCCTTCTTCTCTCCTCCATTTAATTCGGATGAGGAACAATCATTGCATTGTTATGCCCTTTATGGGCACTACATGCATATGTTGAGCATACTTGCCAGTTCAGACTGTCTGATCACCTCTTTATATGCTATGGAGGACGCACAAAAGGATTGTCCGTCTCCAAGCAAAGGCTCTCTCACTGAATTGTCAATGCAGTTACCCAGCTTATGAGTCGCAGGGTAAGAGTTGCCCAGTTGGTGTTAAAGCACACTGATTTAGAGGCATGGCCTCCTCATGGGCATGGACGAATGGTGTGTCCTTACAAGACATATGTTTTGCAGCAGGATGGTCCTCTCAAAACACATTCGCAAGGTTTTACAACCTAGACGTAACGTCTCTTTTTGTTTTTTTTTTCACATTCCTTTCTGTTTAGAGCACTTGCTATGCATTACCCAAATATATATATACTTATGCCCTTCCCTTTAAGTACGGGCTCCCCATCATTTGCACAACCGCCTGCAGTCAGGCCGTTATAATTTACCATAAAGTTACGAGCACTTTCATTATAAATATACTCCCTTCCCGACTGGGTTCATAAGGAGTTAATTCATACTATATGACTATAGTTCATATATTCGTTATGAGTGCTCTCCTCCTGCCATCACAAGGATCACTCACTGCGGCATGCTCATGTTGGTCGCCGTCCCACAAGACTGCGCCATCATGTTTCCTCTCTGGGAAGTTTTGTTGTGTAGTGTGGCGTGATGGGATTCTGTTCCCCATATGCGTAACTGCGCAATGTCAAGTGTACTGAGTCGTAAGGGAACGTCTCGGTTACGTACGTAACCTCGGTTCCCTGAGACGAAGGGAACGAGACATTGCGAATGCTAGCCGTACTACAAGACTCAGAATTCTTGAGGCATGAGCGATGCTCTCCTTTTTCTCAGTCAGAAATTCTGAGAAAATGGTGTTTGTGCACCTGTTCTTATAGCGGACATTTTCGTGCCAAAACAGGTGGGGCTCAAACACCATAGCCAATATTAGAATACTGGCGTTATTGTAGAGAGGTTTCAACTAGGTCGTGTATGAAGGCACTCCCCATATGCGTAACTACGCAATGTCTCGTTCCCTTCGTCTCAGGGAACCAGGGTTACGTACGTAACCGAGACGTTTTCTTTGCTGCGTTGACATATTTTCTATTGAAACAAGAAGTTGGGGTGGGAAATATCAAGAACTTATCCTTTTCAAAATAGCCAAACCAAAATTTCCTAAAGGATTTATGAGGTTAAGGCATATTTAATATCAGATGTAGATTATTTAGTTTTTATTTCAAAAAGCAGTTGTTAATGTTGTATTTTTCCTCCTCAGTGTCCATTGATGGTGTAGAGTGGCACGACGTGAAGTTTTTCCAGCTGGCTGCACAGTGGCCAACTCACGTCAAGCACTTTCCTGTAGGAATCTTTGGCTACAGCAAGACCCTGTGACCCTCCGATTCCGGAACCTTCTCTGGCTCAAACTTCACAGAAAGTGGACGACTGCCTGAGAAACAGGGGGTGGTGGTGGGGGGTAAACACACAAATGGATTTTCCTGTGGAAATGGTCAATTTGGAAGCCTGTGTCAATGACAGAAATATTGTTAGTAATGTCACTAGTCGTTTTTGTCGCTCTGGCAGTGAAAGAAACAATGACGTGTTTGAAGCGCTGTCTTTTATTTTAAGATAAACACTACATGTTGTTGTAGAAATTGTACAGGCATGTACCGCAGCTTGCGTTTGTACTTTGTTGGGTTATAGTTATTATTTCTGTGAAATTTTCTGTGTCGATATTTGTTCTATGTACAATACAACAGGACGGGATTTATGAAGGGAGGTCAATTGAATTTGTATTCAAAAGGTTTGTTTGTTTGTTTATTTGTGTTGGGGGGGTTGTTGTTTAGTGATGCTGTGTGAGTGATCTGTAAATATGTTCAAGTGGGGTGGGGGTTATTGCACAGATGGGAGGGGTTAAATGCAAATGGGAGTTGCTAAGTACAAGTGTGAGGAGTTAAGGAACATGTAAAAGGAATTTCATTTGAATTGTTGAATGATTTTATCATAGCTAAAATGGCACATCCTTTAACTTTTAGCAACATGCACACTTTTTAGGTTAAGAAAGGTGACTTTTCTGACTAATGTCACTACCTGGGTAAATTTCAAATTTGTTTTGGGAGGAAAACATATTTGGACTATAATGAGGTGCTTTGGATGTTGCATGAAAACTGCAGTATATCTGGGTTAATTCTAAAGGGAGATCTTGGTTTGTTAAGTGGCAACCAACATATATTAATTTGAAAAGTGATATATGCTTTGAAAAGCCCTTTAATTAGTTTTAGCCCTTTTGTGTGGGGATACAACCAGATATTTTCTATTTTTTTACTCTTCTATCATTTTTACCTATCTCTGAATCTCTTGTGGTGACCATGTTGCAAGTTTTCAGAGTGATTTTGGAATGCTGTGGATGTGATAAATACAGGGTCCAGTTACTGCAGGCCAAAGGGGTTTATAGCGTGGGAAAATTTAGGATGACAACAGGACATCCTGTGCAACTTTTAGTCCGTTTACAAATATCGCCTGTGTAAAAATTGAGGGAGGAAGTTTAAAATAGCAGCTTTATCTGTGGTTGTATCTGTGTGTTTGATTGTTTGTGTGTTTATGAATGAAAGAGTTCGTTTATTTGCGACAGTTTGAGGTCTTCAGTATTAATTTTGAATGGTTTGGGTTCACATAAATATGAAAATTCTGTCATCATGTACTCACCTTTGTGTCATTCTAAACCTGTATGATTTACTAAATGGTGACAGAATTTTTATTTTTTTTTTATTTTATTTTATTCATTTCATGCAAGTGAAAAATGTGATATGGTTACATTTCTGGGAAGAGTGGATTGTTTTGTTTTTTTTTTATGTCTGAGTAGAACTGTTACTATTCTTTTCATTATATGACATAACTTTTTTTTTTCACTGATTTTGTGATTTTTGTTTTTTCTTAGATTGAGGTGGGCTGCTGAGGTTTGTTCAAGCATTTTGGGCCATCTTAGGTTGTTTTTTAAGCACTACTTTTTAGGGCAATGCGAGATGTTTTCCTCTAATTTAAAAACGTATATTTGACTTGTCTGTTCTAAATAGAAATGCAGACATTTGCACAAATCTTATTTCTAAGTTTGACAGTATTGATTCTGATTGAACCATTTGAGGAAAGCTTGTCTTCTTTGATGCTCTGTAATGTGTGTACATAAACGTATACTGCCATTTCATATCTTTATACTGGTTTTAATTGTCATACAAATACTAAAATGATTTTAACCATGGGTGCATTGTGATTTTTTTAACATTCACTGGCACTGTTTGTTTTTCTATCTTTCTTTTTAAAGGAGTTGATCTATTTTATAGACTTATTTTCAGACATGTAAATGAGCATGAGAAAGTCAAAAAAGTTGAGTGCATAGACAAATCTTTTCTTTTCAGTATTAGATAAATACTTCTCTGAGAACTGTTCAAATAAATTACAAATAATAAAAATACTTTTGTGTTTGCCGCTTTAAACTTCTGTGTTCTTCCAGAAGATGGAAGTAAAGTCAAGGTGATCTTTGAGCTCATGACACATATGTTACAATAGGTACATTTTATGGTGCTAGTTTTGTTCTCTTCATGAACATTTAATACCTTTCTATCTTTTAATTAATTAAAATAATAATAATAATAATAATAATAATAAAAGTGGGAGGCTATAAACGCCTTAAGAATAAACTGATACTGTTAGCGTGTTTAAACCTACAAAGCAAAACAAATATCTATTTTCTCAATTAAAATGAAAAGGCCTACATATAAAAATATAAAACTGGGGGTCATTCTGTCTTCTTGCTGAGAAAACCGTGAATGTGAGCGGACATTTTTCCTGAGGTAAATTTACAATGAAATTACCACGTCAAACGCTTAGCTAATGAATATTGATTCGGTCACGCTGATGTCATTGGTAACCTCAAGTGTCCATTCACATTATCTAATTAATATTGATAAGCCAAGTCTTCGTTCATTCGCCAACTGCCTACCGCCCATTTATGAAAGAACCGCCCACTTTAAGCATTCCAGCCAATCAGTAAGGACTACTGGGAGAACGCTACGATATCTTATTAATATTTATTAACAAGGATTAAATGAGTTCCTTGCTGTTTTTCAATTGTTTTTCGATGTAAACAAGCGAGCATCACGTTTTTTAAACGCAGTGTCAAGTTAAAAAGAACTTCACATTTCAAAACCAGCTGCGTTCTGTTCTGTTTTGTTCTGTTCGTGGCACTGCTTTTAGCGTTTTCTTGCTCATTAACATGTTCGGTGTGAACCGTTTACCAACGTACCGCCTACATACTACCTTACAGCCAATCAGGTAGGCCAACCGGGTGCACGTCATGTTACTTAATTAATATTAATGAGCCAAATCCTCACCATAGTAGGATTCATGAAGCTCAACCGCAGTAAAGGCGCAGTCTGGTCCAGGGCAGGGTGCTTTTGGCCTCATCTGGTGCTGTCCTGGATATTTGACGTATTTTCTCAGAATTTGGGCTTGATTAAATACGGTACCGTACGTCAGTGCTCTGGTCGGAGCTGTGATCGTAACAGGTATGTTATAATATGTTAATGAGCTTTAGATATTGTCTTTGTAATAAAGCTAATGTCTAAATTGTGCGTACATTGTGTTTATGAGCAGATACTGTTTTATAGCATTGTGTTTAATTGATTTATAATGCATTTATAAACAGAAGGTTTAAGTGTAAATTAAATATGTGTGCTGATTATGTAAACAGAGAGTGTGGGTATTTGTTTTGATCATATTTTGTCTGTTGCTGTCTGGTGTGAATAATATTTAGTGTGTGTTGTGTTAAAATTGGCTTGTGTTTCAGGGCAGTGTCATAAACTTAGTGTGCAGTGAACTATGGACTGTGTCACACAAGCAGAAACAAGGTTTATAGTCATCATGGCAACAGGACAACACCCCATAGACACAAATACACCGTACACAGAAGGTCATCTACAAAAAAAAAAAAAAAAAGCTGGTCATTATAGCAAAATAAACCCAGACATGATGATCAGGACCCCTAACTGAACATTATCCTGCTTATTACATGACTACTTACCTAATAAATAAAAAGAAATGTACATGAAGTATTTATTTGGGTTGACATAAGGGATGCAACGATGTACCGGTTGCCGATATTTATTGGCCAAATACGAACAAAATTAAAACCATCGGCATATCGGTTATAAGCATGAAAATGCCGATATGAAAAACCAATGGTTGATTTATAATTAATTAGTAACACACTTTGTAAAAACTGTGAATTGAAATGCACAATTCAGAAATAATAATAACCACAGAATTTAGAAGGGTTGGCACTCATAAGAACAAGTAATATTACATTTTTATTCATGGTCATTTTCATAAATGGGGAAAAACCAGCATTTAGGACATGACATCTCTTTGTTATGGACGTGACGGTTGTGAAAGCGGCACTTACATCATGAGGGAAAACCATCCAAAACGCTTTGAAATCTGCAGACTCCGACCTCTGAGACATTATATTACATAATAGTACTCATCAAGGCCGCATGATGACTTGAAATAAGATTGAAATTAAAAATTTTCATGGTATGGTTGAAATTTTCGTGGAATTGCCTGGAAACCAAAACACTTTGAAACATGCAGACTTTGACTTCTGAGACATCGGTTTGATATCCATTAATGCTGCCTGATTGATTGAATTAAGATTGAAATCGCAGTATGGTCTTGTGCGATTACTAAACCTTAAAAGGCTGCATGTTATCATATTTAGCTTTTTATCTTGTAATTACTTTCACTGTGGCTCTCTTGAACATTTTGGCCTGTCATGTGTTCAACAGATCCAATCAATGTTCAATGGAAATTATTTATTGTTAGAACAATGAAATACATTTTGTGTCACAGTCCTGTCACTCTCTCAGTCTGGGTTTTTGTCTGACAGGACCATGGTATTATCGTCCCATGTCTGTCTTGTGTTTTCGGTCGGTCTTGTTTCATGTCTGGAGCATGGTGTCTGGATCCTGACCCTTCTGTCTGGTTCGGTTTTGGTGTCGGGATCCGGACACTCATGTTCCATGTTTTGTCCTGTATTGGCGTGAGTGCATTGCGCTTGTCATCTTGGTGGCATGCACTCGCATCAATAATCTATGTCTGTTTCTTGCGCTGCATGTCCGGGTCTTGAGCTGTCTTCATGTTGTGCTGAGGTTCGGTCACTTCAGTCTGAGGTGTCGGGGGTGTGTGTGGCCAAACTCTCGCACAGGTTTCCTGTCTTGTTTTTGTCGCCTGTTGCGTGCATCACGTGCCGTTTCGGCTTCATTTAGTGTGAGAATGCGTGGCATTGCTTTGTTGCCTCTCTGCCTTATGTCATACCCCGCCTCCTTGTTTGCCCATTATTAGTTCATTTGTTACACCTTGCATTAACCTGTTTGATTTCCTTCCCTATTTTAGTCTCCTCATGCTTGCTGTCCAGGGCCAGTTTGTCTTGTTTTCCAGTCGGTCTTGTGTCTTGTTTCCAGTCTTGTGTGTTCCAGTCGGTCTTGTTTGTTGTTCTCGTTTATGTCGGTCCTGTTTATCAGGCCTGTTCCTGTTTGGTCCGGTCGGTCCTGATTCCCCATTACCCTTTGCCCCAGCCCTGGATTCATTACTTTACATTTACCCCTACGGGGTAGTTTGTGTTTGTTTTTTTTTCCCCTTTGTGGGAGTTTTGGTTTGTTTTTTATTTATTTTTATATTAATAAATTCCCTGTTTATTTTCAGCTCTGCATTTGGGTCCTGCATCTGACATTTTCTTAAAATTTTGGACCTCTTTGTACATTTTTAAGCATTCCTAAGTAAAATGAATCTGATGACAAAATAAGGTATGCTGCAAAATATCGGTATCGTTATTGGCCTATAGTTTTTGTTAATATCGGTATCGGCCAAAAATGTATCGGTTCATACCTAGACATTATTTTTTAATTGAGTCGACAGAAACTGGGGGTGATATGAGAGACATGAATCTAGTACAAACTACAAAGAGTGTTAAAAATAGTTTGTCATGGACAACGATCAATTATTCGGTGTTGCTCTCATTATATAAAAATATATGGCTGCAGAATACCTCAACTGACCAATCATATTCAAGTATTCCAGAGCGCTGTGTAATGAAAATCATATATTTTTTTAAAATGGGCCATAATGTTGTAGAAATATCTTGGTTTATTTGTTCCGTTGGAAGAATTTTATATAAAGTTTAGGACAAAAACTGAAAAATAAACCTACATTAGAGTCTCTCAGATCTGTTTGTGATCTAACATTCCTATCAACATGCTGCATTTAGCCTATTATTGATGAGGAGGACCAGAGATCCAGCCACTACTCACTTCAGCAAAATAAGAGTCACCCATCATTAAACAATAGGCTCACTGCCATTTTATGACAAAAACCAGAACACAGTCTGTATTTTGCTTAATATGCAAAGCAGTGGCAGTTGGTGCTTTTCAAAAGTGGGGAAGCACAGACTATGGTTTTTGGTGTTTGCAATGTTGCTCCCAAAAGCTACTCAAACTACTACTCAAACAGTGAATTTGCTTAAATATAATGAACTAAGCTCAACTGAACTAAACTGTTTTAGCAACAAAATATACGATTATGAAAGCTGAAAATAAGTGCGTTGCGTCAGATTGCAAATAAGTGTCGTGGAGACTTCACTCGAAAGCAGTGGTTTTACTAATTGTAAATGGGTCTTCCTGATCTTTCTACTTGTGTATTAAGCTAGTTAGGGGTTAAGCACTGAAGGTGTGGGGCTCTTTTTGTTTCTGTTAGTGTTCTTTTTCTTCTCATTATTATTCTTCCTCTGACTGGGAGTCTGAGTTAGCCCATATATACATATGGTAAAAAGTCGTGAAATTTGGTACACTTGTAGGGGACAGTCTGAACATTCTTTGTGGCAAATTTGGAGCCTCTAGCTAAACCCTCTAGCGCAACCAACTGTTCAGAGTTGCACTCACGTTCATGCTTATTACTTTTGAACTGTATGGCCTAGAAACTAAATTATTTTTTCTTCAGATTCCTTGGCTCATGGCAGTTTGAAATGTTGCAATAGTTCGAAATGTCACAAGATTTTCAAACTTCCTGTCCACCATTTTGAACGTAATAGAAAACCTACTTTTTAGAACTCCTCCTAGGCCATACATCCGATTTGTAAATTTTTTGTGAGTATCATCTAAAGACACTCGAGAAAAAGTTTTCAGTAGCTTTTCGATTGACAAGACGGTTATCGCATAGCGCATCAACAAATTGGTTGGCAAGACGGCAAAAAGGATCTGAGGCTGTATCTCGGCAACGCTTTGGTGTATTGACATGAAATGAAAGGGTATGTCATTGTCACCATGTCATTGTCACCACACCCTGACCGCACTTTATACATTTGGTGACAGCGCCACCTATTGGTCAAAAGTTGTAGTTAATTGTATTGTAATTCAAGCAATTTTAGGACTTATGGTTTTTTTACCGCTTTTCTTAAAACAATAATCAGTGATGTCTAATCATACTTCATTACAGCCGTTGGTCTGCTTGGCTCCGTAAATGCTGTTTGCAGCTATATTTGCCTTTGTGTCAGGTTTCAGCATCCAGTCAGTTCCAAAATGATTTTAGTTCAGCAGGAACTAAAGCATCAATTGAGATCATCATTTATTCTTTCAAACAGTCACATGACACTGGGTGGTGTAACCTAATTGAACCTACAGTGTTGATTTTGGCCATGTGGACATAATGTTAGACAGAAGGTTCTTTGTAAGCTTTGTGAGAAAATTGTTGGTTTGTGAGTAAAATAAGATCCGTGGTTAACATTACTTGAAGATACTTGGACGTTTTGTTCTTGAACAAAATTACACATAGTTATACCTCAAAAGGGAATTACACATCATTCGTTAAGTACATAAACAGTTAATGTGTTTGACAAATATTGTGTAATTTATTGGACAACCACTGGTGTCCTTATGTAGTAACTTTTTAGCAACGCATGTCTTTAAAGCACACGGCGGCTTCAAAATTAATGTTTAAGGTATAGTATTGTAATTTTTGTTGCAGAACCAAGCGTGAAAGTCTCTTCAAGTAGTGTTAACAACAGACCTCATTTAATCATAAACCAAAAACAACCATTCTAAAAATCCATTCAAAATTTCAGAGGGAACCCATAGCTCGAAAATGCTAATTCTCTTCCATGTTTTAGGATTACAAACTGAACAGTTCAATCAAGTTCATCTCCTCTTTTACATAGTTAACAAGCAGTGTTTTGTGGTATAAAATATTTCCGATAACTGCACTCCTGAAAGACATATAAAAACAATACAAATTACGATACATTTCTTTAAATGTTACTCATGTGGCATACTGTCTATGTTGCCGGTTCTTGGCCAAAATATTTTGTAATTTGGACCTGAGCTTTTTCTACAAAACGTCTGGCTACGTGCAACTAGCGTGTTTGATATCTCTGAGACACAGGTTCTGTTCCCATTGAAACCAGTAAGTAATCGCATTCACATAAACAATGGTGAGTGGGATTTTTATTTTTATCCACTGATGGTTAGGTTTAAAGTTAGGGTTTAGGTTTGGGTGTAGGGTTAATGAAATATGCATTCCTGTTGACTGTATTACATCATTTACAACTAAAAATGCAACTCACTTTTGGCGCCACCCTGTGGACATTTCACCTCATCAGCACTTCCAGCTTCGGCCACGGGGGGGCAGCAGCAGAACTTTTAGCATCCTGATGCTTAATTGACAGTGTAATCAGTCTTGATGGAGACTAGCTGACACTAACGATCACTAACCCTTATTAAAAATTAAAAACCTGCAATGTTTATGGTGCTGAATAGAAAGGACATTTCTGTTTAACCAGTATCCTCCTCCATTTTCTGTTGATGTGGTCTTGGTCAGCTGTCGATTAGCTTTAGGGTCACATTCTGCTCTTTTATGATGCCTGTGTCTGTATACACATCGCCACATTTATACTGATATGACACTATTTTTTCTGTTTTTATATAATACACAAGGATTTAAGTTGGCTGAACACAGTATATTCCATCTGCTGGGTTGTTATGTTGTTTCAATGTTTTAATACAGCTAATAATAATTTAATTAATTATATTTACACATATACAGTGAAATTCTTTTTTTTCACATATCCCAGCTAAGCTGGGGTCAGAGTGCAGGGTCAGCCATGATACAGCACCCCTGAAGCAGATAGGGTCAAGGGCCTTGCTCAAAGGCATCTTGGCAGTGCTGGGGCTTGAAGCCCTGACCTTCTGGTCAGTAACCCAGAGCCTTAACTGCTGAGCCACGACTGCCCCTTACGTGATACTTTAAATACACTTTAATTACATGACAAGATGAACCGATGATCATACGTGCATGTTATGTTAACGGTGAAGTGTGTAATTTCCACTCCACTAATGTCGCCAACTAAAATGGCAAAAGTTTATTTTTTGGTTTATTTTAAAGCGAATATGCTTAATAAGCCGACATTGCATAAGGACATGTGAACGGCAGAATTTGAATTTCTTACTTTGATCCTTATTCATAGCTGTGACCCATCTTAGTTATTCTTATGGGGTTAATCATTAAAAGAGGACTAGCAGAGCAAGGTCTAACTTTAGGTAAATGATTTTCATTGACTTTCATAACATAGTGGATATGAACCAGTAACAAGCATTGTCATGTCAACCAATGGCATGAATGTGGTCTGTAATTTCATCAGACTGCTGAATTAAAACGTTTTGGTTATAGACCATTATTCATTATTATACTATAATGATGGGTTATTATAAGACCAAATAGATTATTATCCCTCTTGTGATTGGTCAGTGTTGGACAGAACTGATAATTACAGGTATTTTGTTCTTGTTGGCCTACAGTGTGAATGGGCTGATCTTACAGTAAATTATTTTGACTGTTGTTTTTGACTATCTATGAGAGGCTGGTGTATAAAATGGGTATAATGGGGTAAAAAAGCATTGCTGTAAGACCGACAGCATTAGGGGGAAGTCTTATTGATAAGCTTTACAGCCTGATTATTTACGCCAGATTTCAGAGCTTAAAGTGGCTATTTTGGGGTAAAGCTCCAAGTAAGTGTTTGACAGGAAGTACTGACAAGTTTCAGGTGCACTTACTTGGAATTTGGTCCAGAGTTATGGTGGAAGAACTGAGAATTGTTGAGCTGGTCAAGCTGTTGATGGCCTCAAAGACTTAAATTCTCAAGTCAGAGTTCAAATGTCCTCAGCTTCACTTCTTCTCTCCAAAGGCTTCTTGAGCTCCAGCAGAGCATGTCCACCATGGTGTACCCTCATGAGGAGAGGCTAGAGAAGCTGACACAGGAGGAGATCATCTCCAGCACTAAACTGGTCATCCAGGGTCTGGAAGCTCTGAAGAGTGAGCACAACTCAATACTGCAGAGTCTTATGGAGACCATCCAGTGCTTGAAGAAGGATGAGGAAGCCAGCTCGGTTCATGAAAAGTCCAACCTCCTCCGCAAGTCTGTGGAAATGATCGAGCTGGGGCTGGGCGAGGCGCAGGTGAGTTAAAAGTAGATATAGACCGATTATCAGTTTGACCAATATTTTTACAGATATTCACACTATTCTACTCAATCCTTTGTATTATGTACATGTCTACTGATAAATGGCAGCATTTTATGGGTCTGTAAAGAATAGCACCTTATAACACCATTGCAACATGCATACAACAGGAAGCATATCGGCCTGAACGGAAAACAATTACGATATTCACACTTTTCTACTTAATCTCTTTAATATCGGGTCTACTGATAAATGGCACCATTTGGTGGGCCTGTAAAGAATAGCATCCAACAACACCATTATAACATGCGCATTCAACAGGAAATATATCGGTCTGGCTGATACTTTTGACCGATATTCACACTTTTCTTCTTAATCTCTTTAATATTAGGTTTACAGATAAATGCCACCATTTGGTGTGGTCTGTGAAGAATAGCACCAACAACACTATTACAACGTGCATTCAACAGGAAACATATCGGTCTGGCCGATATTTTTTTACCGATATTCACACTTTTCTTAATCTCTTTAATATTATTAGGTCTACAGGTAAATGGCACCATTTGGTGAGTCTGTGAAGAATAGCATGCAACAACACCATTTCAACACATGCATTAAACAGGAAACATATCGGTCTGGCCAATATTTTTCTACTTCATCTCTTTTATATTGTGTCTACTGATAAATGCTACCATTTGGTGGGTCTGTAAAAAGAATAGCACCCAATAACCCCACTGTGCGTTCAACAAGAAACAGTGGTGTTCACGTATTCAACTTAATGTATCGTTTGCATAAATTACCAAACTTTTTTTTTGCATTTGATAAACATACTTTAATATACATTAAAACTAACAGAGCAATGTTTTGAAAGCCCTGCAGAGCTACAGTGTTTACGGTTACATTCTGGCAGGCTGAAGACAGGAATAGATGAAAACGATGACGAAGATGATGTGGAACCCAAGTGCAGTTTAATCAGACTTAACAAAAAATACAAAACAGATATCCAAAAACAAAGAGACTAGAAACAAGGTGAACAAAATACAGCGTTCACCAAACACCAGCATACAGCGTTAACATCTGACAAAGACTGAATCAAACATAAGGCATTAAATACACAAACAAGGGAAACCAGATAATAAGACAACCAATGACAAAAAATAACTAATAAACAAGATAACAAGATTAATAAAGACACACACACGCACACACACACACACACACACACACACAAAAGAACCAATGACAAGACATGACTAATGAACCAAAGACCAATCATAACAGGACACATGACACAACAGGATGATCACATGACAAAGACAGGAACCAGGAAGATGAAACAAAATTCAAAATAAAGGACAAGACCAATAGCACATGAAACCAGAATAACATGAACTGACATAACTAAAAGGAACATGGAAAAGCATGACTAGACATGTTACATTTACACTTTTTGAGGGAATTAACCTACAATTGTACTTATAGTTTACACTACATATTAAGCTGATATATAAAAAAAATTTCAAACATTGAAAAAAATGGCTCACATCATATTTAATAAAGATAATGTGTTTAATATGTGTTGATTCAGGTGATGATGGCTCTGTCCAACCACCTGAATGCGGTGGAGTCGGAGAAACAGAAGTTGCGTGCTCAAGTGCGGCGGCTGTGTCAGGAGAACCAGTGGCTGCGAGATGAGTTGGCAAACACGCAGCAGAAACTGCAGAATAGCGAGCAGAACGTTGCACAGCTGGAAGAGGAGAAGAAACATCTGGAGTTTATGAACCAGCTCAAGAAATACGACGATGGCGCCTCGCCAGTTGTGAGTCTCATATAAATGTCAGGATTAAATGATATAGCAGTACAGAAAAGGTACTGAGGTACTAGCAATTTTTAATGGGACGACACCATCATTTTGCATATTTCAGTACCTGACAACAATGTGCTGCCATTCAACACCGTGCAGCAGAGGGGCCTGGGTAGCTCAGCAAGTAAAGACGCTGACTACCACACCTGGAGTCACAAGTTTGAATCCAGGGCGTGCTGAGTGACTCCAGTCAGGCTTCCTAAGCAACCAATTGGCCCAGTTGCTAGGGTGGGTAGAGTCACGTTGGGTTAACCTCCTCGTGGTCGCTATAATGTGGTTCTCGCTCTCGGTGGGGCGAGTGGTGAGTTGTGTGTGGATGCCGTGGAGAATAGCGTGAAGCCTCCACACGTGCTAGGTCTCCACGGTAATGCACTCAACAAGCCAACTGATAAGATGCGTGGATTTACGGTCTCAGACATGGAGGCAACTGAGATTCATCCTCTGCCACCTCAGATTGAGGCGAGTCACTGCGCCACCACGAGTACCTAAAGTGCATTGGGAACTGGGCATGCCAAATTTGGGAGAAAAGGGGAGGAAAAAAAAAACAGTGCAGCAGTGTGATGTCAGACGTAAAAAGAAAAGGAACTTTTAGGGGTGCAAAATTGTCCATCACAAAAACATCCATCACAGTCTGAGAACTCTGGATGCTGTGGACACTGTTGTTTTGGTGTAAAATTTCAACTGCTTTATCACAGTTGCACAATTAGAATTTTCTTAAGTTATAGCGTTAGCTTCTGAAATTGATGAAATTTGTCATGTGCCCTCACAATTTCCTGTTGTCTATGTGTACTTAGTTTTTTTATGTTTGAATATTACCCTCACAATTGTGTGCAGTACAATTAGTCATAATGGGCCACACTAAAACATATCGGTTCATTCCTTCTAAATATTAATTTCATAAAACGTATTTTTATAACTTCAGGCACATC
Organism: Myxocyprinus asiaticus; assembly: GCF_019703515.2. NCBI lineage: Eukaryota > Metazoa > Chordata > Actinopteri > Cypriniformes > Catostomidae > Myxocyprinus > Myxocyprinus asiaticus. The sequence goes on along the minus strand of NC_059392.1, from coordinate 19,985,723 downwards.
TCTAGATAATACAAACCAAATTTCATGCAAACCACACAATGGCTAAAAGGGAGAGTTTAAAAAAAAGTAGGTTTAAAAAAAATGAAAAAATAAGTGGTAGAATATGTTTCTCTCGGAAATTGAAATCCACTGGTTATTTGCAAATTGTAAATTAGCTTATTATAGCACCACCTTGTGACCAATTCTCACAAAATTTGGTATACAGCCTAATTTTGCCAACCTGAAAGTGAACGCCAAATGTCATTGTGGCTAGGTGGAGGGCGGGGCCGGGTCGTGATTCTGCACACCCGGCCCCTAATTAGGCTGATGAATCCCGAGAGGGATAAAGGCGACCAGAGACGGCAGTGTGACGGAGAGAGAGTTACAGGCAGCTGCCCGACACCTGTGTGTGTGTCTTTTGGTTCAGTTTATTATTAAATCATTATTTACATTGTCAAGCCGGTTCTCGCCTCCTCCTTTCCATTGAATGTGTTACACTGGTGCCGAAACCCGGGAAGGAGGAGGGATGCACTGTAGTAGAGTCCTCGCCACTACCATCCATCCTAAAGGAGCAGCCGTGGCCATCTGCCAGGGGACGGAGGAGCCCGGCCGCCTGAGAGCGGAGGAACGGCCATTGACCGCGAGGGGAGGAGGGGCTTCTAACTGACCGCCTGGCGCGGTCAGGGCCGCTGCCAGGGGCGGAGGAGACCCCTTCCGTCCACCGGAAAGCGGCGGGGCGTTCCGTCCGCCAGGGGCCGAAGGACTGCCTCCGATCCGCCCGGGGAGGCACGGCTGTCATCCTCTAGAGGGTGGAGGAGTGGCCGAGGACCAGGCTACAGCATATCAGAGAACTGGTGAGTAAATTATTTTTTTTCTCTCTCTCTCTCTCTCTCCTGCTGCCGCTCCGTGTTGGCCTTTCCCTCTCTTTTAAATATTATTTAGTATAATATATTCCCAGGGGAAGGGGTGGGATGGGGGTGGGGGGGTAGGTCATGTCGGGGACTCCCCGGCCTGAGAGAACGAGGGAGGAATGTGACAGGGCGGAGGGGTGATTCCGCACACCCAGCCCCTAATTAGGCTGATGAAGCCCGAGAGGGATAAGGGCGACTGGAGACAGCAGTGCGACAGAGAGAGAGTTACGGGCAGCTGCCCAACACCTGTGTGTGTGTGTCTTGTTGGTTCAGTTCTTGATTAAAATATTATTTATATTGTCAAGCCGGTTCTCGCCTCCTCCTTTCCATTGAATGTGTTACAATCATAATGATTGGCCATTCACAATGCAATTTAATAGATGCTGACATTTTATTAGCTGCTGACGGACATTTTCGTTGATTTGTCGAATCAGTATTTTAAGCACATGTTAGCACTTGAACCAAAGAAGATGCATGTCCAATTCCAACTTTCTTTAAATGGTTCCCGAGTTATGATGTTTTTGTGTTGTTGTTGTTGTTGTTGTTATATTGCCCTCTTTGGACATAATAGGGCAAAAGTGATCCTCTAAATGTCTTTGTGTCTAAATGTAACAAGATTTTTTGTCTAAGATTAACAGTTTTGAGTTACATTTACAGTAGAAATATGTGCATGTTTAATTGTAAGGGTCATAGAGAGGGTGAAAAATCATCATTAAAAATAAATTACGACCTACGACGAACATACCTTGACTAGCATCATAAGTGGATCTCAGGGGAAAAAATAAATGCTTTTAAAGATAAAGCCACATTGTCTGGCATAGATTTTCTCTGCAGCGGTAGCCTGACCTTTTCTAGGATACATTCCATCTCTGTCTCTCTCTCTCTGTGTCCCTTTTACAGGCAAAATTGATTTGCCTTGTAGATGGATGACTGGGATTGGGTGGATGGAGATGTTATAGAGTAGACGTGGCATACTGTTACTGTGTGATGAATCACTCTTATATTCCCTGGCAGACAGAATTTCCTCTCCTTTGCCTCAGACCAATATTTTTTTCATTTTATTCTTCTGCGGTGGGCGGATTTTATGACAGTGAATCAGTTAAAATGGCAGTTCCCTCCAGCTTATCATTAATATTTCATGAAGGGATGTTTTCATGTAGTTGCTTCCTGAATTAATGGAGCCATTAACATTTAAAGACATTATAGACTTTCATGCCTGGACAGAGGTGCTACTGAGTGAAATTCACTTGGTTTACAACAGCTGTAAAATATTCATTATTATTAAAAACTATACAGAATTTAATTGTTTTTAAAATGTTCTTTGGTTTTGGTTTAGGAAGAGAAAAATGGAGAGACTCCAAAAGATTCTCTTGATGATCTGTTTCCCAATGATGAAGACTACCAGGGTAAGGAAGTGCCATATATATATATATATATATATATATATATATATATATATATGTATACACACACACACACACACACACACACACACACAGATGAGCCAAAACATTATGACCACCTGCCTAATATGCTGTTGGTCCTCCACGTCCTGCCAAAACAGCGCCGAGGCATGGACTCTACAAGACACCTGAAGGTGTCCTGTGGTGTCTGACACTAATACATTAGCAGTAGATCCTTCAAGTCCTTTAAGTTGTGAAGTGGAGTCACCGTGGATCGGACTTGTTGGTCCATCATATCCCACAGATGCTCAGTCGGATTGAGATCTGGGGAATTTGGAGACCAGGGCAACACCTTGATCTCTTCATCATGTTCCTCAAACCATTCCCGAACAATGTGTGCAGTGTGGCAGGGCGCATTATCCTGCTGAAAGGCCACTGCCATCAGGGAATACCATTGCCATGAAGGGGTGTAACTGGTCTGCAGTGATGTTTAGGTAGGTGGCACATGTCAAATTGATGTCAACACGAATGACTGGCCCAGGGTTTCCCAGCAGAACATTGCCTAGAGCATCACACTCCCTCCACCGGCTTGTCATTTTCCCACAGTGCATCCTGGTGCCATCACTTCCCCAGGTAAACGGCGCACACGTACACTGCTGTCCATGTGATGTTAAAGGATACGGGACTCATCGGACAAGGCGACCTTCTTCCACTGCTCCAAGGTCCAGTTCCAATGCTTGCGTGACCATTGTAGGCGCTTTTGACAGTGGACAGGTGTTATCATGTGCGCTCTGACTGGTCTGCGGTTATGCAGCCCCATACACAGCAGGGTCCAATGCACTGTGTGTTGTGACCAGGGTACAGTTTGCCTGGGGGGATGGGGGGATTTCTCTGCCTCTGCTTTTGATATCCCCCCTCTGGTCATTCATTTTTTTAAATGTATCCGGAGGGGATACGTTTTATCCGTTTCTAGTCAGACTGATGGCATACCTATCCAACAGTAGATGATGCTATTAAGTAAAGCCCTATTTGGAAGTGATTAGTTGTCTGGACAAATGTCTGACTGTAGATTAATTATTACTGCGAACATCTGTGCTGTTTACTTTTCACACAGGATAAGGGATGTCTGTAGAGATTCAAGAGATGGGTGCATAAACTCACTGCATTTACAAACTGACGTCACACATAAATAACCCATCAGAAAATGTATAGCTGTGCTGATTAATTATCAAGAAATATTAAACAAAAACATATGCTGTAGCCTATCTGGGATTATTAGAAGAAATTGATTGGAATACCTGGAATACCTACCTAAATACAAGACAACTGGTGACATTAGTGAGCCTGTAATCCTATATTACACTCTTAAAGGTGCAATATGTAACAATTTTAATGTAATATTTTTTTGTTTTGTTTTTTGCCAATGTGTGAACGGCTTGTAATGCAGCCTAAAAAATTAGCCCTTCCCAGATTTCCTAAGTTGCCTATTAAAGCCTGTAGACTGATTTTCATGCGAAGGGAGCGGGTCGCTTTTGCCGAGAAAATCCAAAGGATGTGACGTTTATGCGCGCTCCCGAGAGCATTGCCTCAGACAGTAGCTTCTCTTCCGCTATTCAGCAGCAACAACAAACTGCAACACTAGGTAACATTATCTTAGAGATGGAATCCAGCAAACATCCGGCTCCCAGCACAACACTGACTCCTGCACAAACTCCGAGTAAGCCACAAAAAAAAAAAAAAAAAAAACATTTATCTTCTGAATCCCATCTTGCTAAGCAGGAATGCGATTGTGGTCGAGTGAAAACTAGAGTGAACATCGGCAGGGCATTTGACTGTGATTGATAATTAAGAGAATTTGACCTGTGTGTTACCTCATATTTATACCCCTGTGAAAAAGGAAGTCATGCCTGAACAATTTCATGTTCCTAGTCACCCAGGTGCATAAAAAATGTCAAATATGAATGGGAATTGTAACAGGTAAAGGTTGGGCAGGGAGGAGGTGGTAACCGGCTGAACAGGCAACATAAATTTTAATGGACAACATAAACCAACATGAGGACACACACACAACACGGCCGCGTGCGTTTCTCTCTCTCTTGAACCGGTGCCTCTGGCTGCCCCTTATCTCGCTCTCCCGCTGATCAGCTGATTCAGCGCGGGCCGTGCTCCATCACGGCCTGGCCACGCCCTCTTCCTCGTCACACTCCTCTCCCGCCCGATTCAGGCTGGGGCACCACCGGTTTTACTAACCTGCCCCCCCACCTCTGGAGCGGAGACACAGAGAGAGAGAGAGAGAGAGAGAGAGAGAGAGAGAGAGAGAGAAGAACTTGCTCGCCGGCTCCCGGATGCGCTGTCACCCGGTCCTCAACCGCTCCTCCGCCCTCTGGCGAATGCCAGCTCGCTCCTCCCCCGGCAGCCGGCAGCGACCCCTCCATCCTCCCTCCCGGGTTTCGGCACCACTGTAACAGGTAAAGGTCAGGCAGGGAGGAGGCGGGAACTGGCTGAACATTCAACATAAAGTTTAATGGACAACATAAACCAACATGAAACATAAGGACACACACACACACAACGCGGCCGCGTGCTTCTCTCTCTCTCGAACCGGCGCCTCCGGCTGCCCCTAATCTTGCTCTCCCGCTGATCAGCTGATTCAGCGCCGGCTGTGCTCCATCACGGCCTGGCCACACCCTCGTCATAGGAATATACTTCAGATATATTTTACTCATAAGAATTTCTAGGGGTGCCAATAATTGTAGCTAACGTGTTTTGGAGAAAAATATTTATTTAATAATGAGATATTTCCCCTCTTTCAATTGTTTTACTTCAATTAAAGGTTAGATTTTTGTGTATTTTTTTAATGAAAGATCAAAAGGATAAACAATGCAGATTTTTGCTCTTATTTATCAAGCATGCCAATATTTTTGGCCACCACTGTACAAATAGTTTTTTAATAAAATTAATTTCATATGAAACTACTTGTCTTACTAAGTTACTTAGATAATAGTATTCATAGTTTATCTGATGTATCTAATAATTCTAATGCTTTATAAACATTAATGTGACACTTAAGGGCACCCTGTTCGTGGAAAATGCCCTTTATCTATTTTTTATTTATTTTAATTTGACTCAGACTCAAAGAATTTTCCCTGTTCCAAATGGTGCAATTAATGAGTACCACAAGTCCTGAGGTTGGCATTTAGGACAGATCCAGTAACACAATGCATTCCATGTTTTCCGCGTTAAAAGTGTTTCTTTGTGTCGCCCCCTTCAGGCCCACACCAGCACAACAGTGCTGCGGTTGCAGCTGCGCAACAGGGCGGGTACGAGATCCCCGTCCGCCTCCGAACACTCCACAACCTGGTGATACAATACGCGTCTCAGGGCCGGTACGAGGTGGCCGTCCCGCTGTGCAAACAGGCTCTGGAGGATCTGGAGAAAACCTCTGGACACGACCATCCGGATGTAGCCACCATGCTCAACATCCTGGCCCTTGTCTACAGGTGTGTGTCTATGTGTTAACACTGTCCGTGGACGTCAACATGCCTGCAGAACTCGGCAGGAATCTTTGCAGATTTCCACATAATTGGAACGCCCGTCATTCACAAAATCCTACACATCCCCTGCCCTTTGTATGTTCATTTATTTAACATTTTGGCAAATTTGACAATGCTTTTAGCTACCAATAATAGTAAAGTACTCACAGCTCCACTGAACACATTGTTACATACATTTCACAGGACAAAAATTAGCATAGACAATGCAAAAAGGTTCTGTCAGAGCGTGCTCATCGAATGTACTTAATCTTTGCTTTAGGGCTGTTGATTTAACGCATTAATGCATTGGGAGTAAATATATATAAAAAAAGAATGCATTAAAAAAAAATCACGCAATTAATCATGCCTCCTGCATAAAATCCCTAATAAGGAATTTTCCCACCATCGGAGCAATTCTAGCTTCAATACCAACTCTTTTACCAAAGTTTTTGCGAGTAGCAGTCAGCATGGGGCAGTTAGCACACTTACCAAGAAAAGACAGCACAAACAAAATGTAGAGGTCTCGAAATGTGTTTTTCAAAGTTTCAAACAAAGTTTAACTTGACGCAGCGTCCTAAACCTTGGCATTTATGGCGCAAGTCACTGACAATTTTTGTTCTTTCAAGAGTGGAATAATTGCATGGTTAAACAAAAAGAGTATAGCATATTACATAGAAATTGCTAAGTAAAGCCCACAAAAACAAGCCTGACTGAAATAAGACTATATGGTATTTTTCTTTCTTTCAGGGACCAGAATAAATACAAGGAAGCGGCTCATCTCCTTAATGATGCCCTGTCAATCAGAGAAAAGACCCTGGGCAAAGATCATCCAGCTGTAAGTAACACAAAACCACTCTTGTCTGCTTCACATTAGAAACATAATAAACCTCTGGAGACTGAGGCTGGCAGATATATTGATATTTTTATGATGATTTTGCTGGCAACATAAAATTAACCAGCTTTTTATTTGGCCATTAATATGATCCGTAAACAGTCTGTGGACGTATTGTCTGAGAGTCGTGAGACTACAGTCCACATGAGCACAGTATTCCTCTAGTTAATCTTCTGTCTGTAGTGCACTATAATTACACACATCCATATTACTAATGCAGGTGGCAGCCACCCTCAACAACCTGGCAGTGCTGTATGGGAAAAGAGGAAAATACAAAGAAGCAGAACCATTGTGTAAGAGAGCGCTGGAGATCAGAGAGATGGTACTGGAACATAAATACTCACCCTTAAATGAACACTTATTAAAACAGCAACTACATTATTTTCAGCATATTGACTTCTGTTAGTTAATGGGTAGTTAACCGAAGGACATGGACATGAACTTTTTTTGTCAATATATATTTAAATAAGGGTCATTTGTACAACTTATACTCAACTATTTGTTTTCACTAGTTCATTTTAAATCAGAATATTTACAGTACAGATATACCATGTAGTCTATCAATTAATATGAAGTCCTGGAAACTGCACACACAGTTATTACAATACAATTTGAAAATGGAGTTAAAACTAGTTTTAGATGGAGTTTAGCCAGTTTTGGATGTAATCCGATTACAAAGTAATTAGTTGCTGTAATCTAATTACTTTTTCAAGTAGTCAAAAATTTGTGTAACACATTACGTTTTAAATTTGTGTAATCAGATTTGAGTTGCTGACTTTCAGTTAAAGGAATATTTCAGGTTCAGTGCAAGTTAAGCTCAGTCGACAGCATTTGTGGCATAATGTTGATTAATGTTGATCGCCTCTCCTTTTCTTTAAAAAAAAGCTAAATAAAGAGGTTTCAGTAGCTATGTTTCCATCCAAGTTGTGAATTTAATATATGCGAAAAACCATATATCGCAAAAACAATATGCGAATAAAGCCGTGTTTCCATCCCATGTGTTCAAAAGAGCAAAATCGTCACTTCCAGAGAAACTGTAGTCACTGTGACTCTTTTGTTAATAAAATACTTGTAGTTTAGAGCACACAGAAAAAAACACTGTAAAGAACTTTGGTTCATCCACACAGAGGCCGAGATATTTGATGAATCAATGGGAGCGGTGCATGAACTGAGAATTAGACTGAATGTCTATGGACGAGCACATCTGTGAGGGCTGAAATCCGTTAGAGCGCCGCATTTTGTGACGGAAGGTGATAAGGGTTAAAATTAGTTTTTCTAGTACTTGCTTCCATCTAGTGGAATAAAATAAGATGGCATGAACAGAACCAGAATTACAGAATTGCTTACAAATTTAGGAATATTTTTTTTATTATTATTCTATTCATCATAAGATTGTAAACATATACAATATTATTTATGAATAATTTGAGCCTTTTTTTATATGGGGGGAGTTCTGAAAAAGTTAGAGCAATTTTTCCAATTAGTCCACAGTAAGTGTAAATGGTGAGCTTTTAAATATGAGTGTGAAAAATTGCAGGCGGCAGCCCAAAAAATGCTCCAGAGTTGAAGAGGTTGGGATTGAACCCGGAATATTCCCTTAAACTCATTTCTTTTAAGTGCATTAATTGGGTTACACATATTTCAAAATTAATATTATATATGTGGAATACATTAAAAACATAAATTATGTCAGTGGTAAAAGACGCTGGCTACCACCCCTGGAGTTCACTAGTTCGCTACCAGGGTGTGCTGAGTGACTCCAGCCAGGTCTCCTAAGCAACCAAATTGGCCCGGTTGCTAGGGTGGGTAGAGTCACATGGGGTAACCTCCTCGTGGTCGCTATAATGTGGTTCGTTCTCGGTGGGGCGCGTGGTGAGTTGAGCGCGGATGCCGCGGTGGATGGCGTGAAACCTCCACACGCGCTATGTCTCCGTGGCAACGCGCTCCACAAGCCACGTGATAAGATGCGCGGGTTGACGGTCTCAGACGCGGAGGCAACTGGGATTCATCCTCTGCCACCGGATTGAGGCGAATCACTACGTGACCATGAGGACTTAAAAGCGCACTGGGAATTGGGCATTCCAAATTGGGTGGAAAAAAAAAAAAAACATAAATGATGTTTCTGTGAAAAGTTAAAAGTAAAGTGATTAGTAATGTGATTACATTTCCCATGAAGTAATGAGTTGGGTAATCTGATTAATTATATAATTAATTAAATATAACGAAAAAATATGTAAATACATAATTAGTCATTTGTAGTGGATTACTTTTTTGAGTAATTTACCCAACACTGAGTTAAGCATGTCACACCGCAGGACAGATTAAATTGATACTTTAATGTTTAAGTTAAAACTGTGCTAGTACTTATTTTTATGTATTTTAATATTTTAAAATAAATATTTTAAAAGTAAAATATTCCATTTTAAAATGTTTTAATATCTTTTTATGAAGGGATAGGGAAAGTATGTCACAACTGCCCTAATATATATTTACAGAATTTATAAAGTTCTTGTTTTTCAAACTTTATGATTGTATCATAGAAGATTGTACAAAGAGACCGTTTTGTCATTTGATTAGCATAATATTTTAATACACATCTGACATTTTTTGTCTCTAGACCTATCCCAGTGAATGTTTTCTCCCCTGTCTTACCCTCAATGCTCAGGTGTTGGGGCGGGATCATCCAGACGTGGCCAAGCAGCTGAATAATTTAGCACTGCTGTGTCAGAATCAGGGGAAGTATGAGGAGGTGGAGTATTATTACTGCAGAGCTTTAGATATCTACGAGAAAAGACTTGGACCTGATGATCCCAATGTCGCAAAGACCAAAAACAACCTGGTGAATATATTTAACCCTCAACCTGAATCCACCAACAATATTTGTTTACACCAGTGTCAAAAATTACATTTTTTATTAAAGGGCCATATCTGCAGCCTAGGGATGGTATTCAGGGGCATTCTTTAGCTTTATGAGAGCATAACATAAAACACAAAGAGTGTTGTCCATTTATGTCAAATACTTCAATTGAAATAATTAATTGATAAAGTCACTACTGTCTCTAAATCCATAGGCCTAGAATAGAATAGAATGAAAAATATATATATATATACATTTTTGCCCCATATTTTAAATATTTGGGGAAATTTGGTCACTTTCTGAGGCATTTTTGCCCTGAGCCCAAGACAACTCAAAATTAAGAGATTTATTTGCATTTGTTTTCCTGCAGGCGTCGTGCTATCTGAAACAGGGCAAGTACAAGGAAGCAGAGATCCTGTACAAAGAGATTTTGACACGTGCCCATGAGAAAGAGTTTGGATCTGTTGATGGTACGATCATTTCTTGATTAAGCCACTTTACCGTTAGCTGACTGACTGCATGCTGCATTCTTACAAACGTTTTTCTTTTTCCCTCTCTACAATGTTTTAAAACTGAACTCTTGTGACCTCACCAGCCGATTCCTAACCTTTGATATCATGACCCCTCCACACACCTGACATCTGGTTTACAACCAAACAGTGCCAGCCATGGAGCAAACGTAGACATCAACAGTGAAATCACAAATAATAAAACATATTTTAAGTAACAATGAAAATATAGAATTGATTCACACTTCCCAGACAAGACGTCAGGGTTTTAGGACTTAATGTTACGGTAACACTTTACAATAAGATTAGATATCATGAACTAATAATGAACAGTTTTTTTTATTTTTTATGCTAATTTATAAATATACTATTGTCAATTGTTAGTTCACATTCATAATGCGTTAACTGATGTTAACATATAACGTTAACAACATTTAATATAAAAAAATAATAATATTAGTATATGTAGAAATTAACATTAACCAAGAGTAATAAATGCTGTAAAAGTATTGTTCATTGTTTGTTCATGTTAACTATTGCGTTAACTTATGTTAACATATAAAATATACAGGGCCTGGGTAGCTCAGCAAGTAAAGACGCTGACTACCACACCTGGAGTCGCAAGTTTGAATCCAGGGCGTGCTGAGCGACTCCAGTCAGGCTTCCTAAGCAACCAATTGGCCCGGTTGCTAGGGAGGGTAGAGTCACATGGGGTAACCTCCTCGTGGTGGCTATAATTTGGTTCGCTCTCAGTGGGATGCGTGGTGAGTTGTGCGTGGATGCCGCAAAGAATAGCATGAAGCCTCCACACGCACTAGGTCTCCTAAGCAACCAATTAGCCCAGTTGCTAGGGAGGATAGAGTCACATGGGGTAACCTCCTCGTGGTCGCTATAATGTGGTTCTCACTCTCGGAAGGGCGTGTGGTGAGTTGTTTGTGGATGCCGCGGGGAATAGCGTGAAGCCTCCACGCGCGTCTCCGCGGTAACGTGCTCAACAAGCCACGTGATAAGATGCACGGATTGACGGTCTCAGACGTGGAGGCAACTGAGATTTGTCCTTTTCCACCCGGATTGAGACAAGTCACTGCGCCACCACGAGGACTTAGAGCACATTGGGAATTGGGCATTCCAAATTGGGGAGAAAATCCCCCAAAAAAACTTTTAATGCAAAAAATACCTTTGTATATGGGAAAAAATGAACCTTAACCAATATTAATTAATGCTATAAACGTATTGTTCATAGTTCAGTCATGTGAACTACTGCATTAACTGATGTTAACATATAAAATATACAACTTTTAATGTAAAAAATGTATTAGTATATGTAGAAATTAACATTATCCAAGATTTATTAATGCTGTAAAAGTATTGTTCATTATTCGTTCATGTTAACTATTGCATTAACTGATGTTAACATAGAAAATCTTACTGTAAAGTGTTAACAATGTTACAATTATTTGTCTTGCCATACATGTATATAATTTATTTGTACTTTTGCTGTAAAGATGACAAATATGTTGTCTCTCAAATATGGATGCAGAATTAGGATAGTATATATGCTGGTATACAGTATATGTGTCAAGCAAAATGAATGTCTCAGAAATGAATGGGAAAGCAGGAGAACTTGAGTTTACAAACAAATAAACAGATGGTTTGTATCTGTGCTTTTCCTCTTTTTATTGTTATGTTTTATAACTTTCACTATTTGATTTTACACCTCACCTGCATTTGTTATTTTGATCTGTGTTAACAGTCATTTGTGGTTTCATTTCATTTTTTAAGTCATAGTCATTTTTTGTTCTTCAGTGTGAGAAAATTGATCTATCTCTTCAGATCAGACTTTTTTGTTTTTAATTTTGTGAATAATTTTTATGTTGATTTTGCACGCTTCATTTCAATAAATCAGCGTGAGAGTGATTGTTTTTCCTCCTGAATTTTATCATTATTTTTAGGTGAATTTCGGGTTATATTTCACTCCAAAATCAAAAATTAGAAATAACATTAAGGAATACGATATTATATTTTGCATAATTCAAGTTCAGTACAACAGATACTACCATGGTGCATACTAATTTAATGATATGATTATTATTATTTTTTATTACATTAATTAGAATTAGACTTTTCTGCATAACAGTTTACTGTTTTCATTTTTGGTCTAATGGTAGTTTTGCATTATACTTTACATTAGATTACATTACAGAGTACTGAAACTTGGCGTAGGTGGTGGGGGAATGGGGGTGGGGTGGACTGGAGGGTATGCTTAATTATTATTTTATTTAAATAATGTCAGAATGCTAAGAATTGGTCCTAAAATAGACCTAAAATTATAATTTCTTATTTATTTTATTTTTTCACCTGAAATATGACCCGAACATGTTCTTGACAGTTTTTGTTAGCTTCACCGTTTCATGCTGCCTTTATTATGTGAGCCTGTCATTTTTATGAACGTTTCCATGGTGTACATTCTAGCAAAAATGAAAGAAAAAAATAACAAAAGAGAATCTTAATTGTGTCATATTGACAATCCCATAGTTACTATTTATTGTTACTAATGTAAAACTGTGGTAACTTGGTATTATCCACCACTGTCATCAAAACAAGATTCAGGTTCACTGTTTGATAGAGATCCCATTATTATGTTTACTTCCAAAATAAGCAGAACTGTATGACTTTATTGCTGTTTTATACATCAGTAAATCAAGACTGTCTAAACAGAAGACTGTGTGTCTGTATGTGTGTGTCTACAGCTGAGAATAAACCCATCTGGATGCACGCTGAGGAGAGAGAAGAGAGCAAAGTAGGTTTGTAACAGTGTGTGTGAGAGAGAGAAACAGTGATACTAACTGTAGATGTTCATTTTAGAGGCTAATAGATGTATTTACAACAAACTCAGTTTCTTCTGCACTCATTACTACAAACTGTCTGAATGATTGGCAACCAAAAATGATTTGTTTCTCTTGTGTGCTCTCTTTACTCTTGCTCTCAGGGAAAGCTGTCGGAGGGCAATCATTATGGAGAATATGGCAGCTGGTATAAAGCCTGCAGGGTGAACAGGTGAGAAAATTAGGGTTTCATAAGCAAACCCACCATTTGTTTCCCCTTAAAATTATAGTAATATATGTATATATATACAATATATACAGAATCTGGTGTATGTGTGTGTGTTTATACATAGTCCCACAGTAAACACCACACTGAGGAATCTGGGCGCTCTGTACCGTAAGCAGGGGAAACTGGAGGCGGCCGAGACTCTTGAGGAGTGTGCCATGAGATCTCGCAGACAGGTTTGATAACATCTATAACTGTCATACATGCACTTTCCATAAATAGGGTGGAAAATAGGGCCTGAAACTCTTAGTAATTTGTTGTTGTTTTTCACCAAATGGTCAGTGAAAGGAGGTGTTTGGAAAATGTTGATCGTCAAGCTCAAGAGCTCAAACTTAATGTGGGTTTACTTTACATTTATTTTTATTATGTTTGCAATGTTTGTAACCCTGTTACCAAAATTTGAGACAGTCTAAATACTGTTTAAAACCATATATATATATATATATATATATATATATATATATATATATATATATATATATATATATATATTGTGCAATAACTATTTTATAAACATCAGAAATAAATAACTAACATTTATTAAAAAAATAAATAAATAAAAAATCGAATTATATTTTATAAGAAATATTATAAATAATATAATAATAATAATATACAGTAGAGTTACTATAGACTTTGTCAGTTTGAACCAGTCTGGCCATTCTCTTTTGACCTCTCTCATCAACAAGGCATTTCTGTCCACAGAACTGCCGCTCACTGGATGTTTTTTTTTTATTTATTTTGGCACCATTCTGAGTAAATTCTAGAGTCTGTTGTGTGTGAAAATCCCAGGAGATCAGCAGTTACAGAAATACTCAAACCAGCCCGTCTGGCACCAACAATCATGCCACACTCCAAATCACTGAGATCAAATGTTTTCCCCATTCTGATGGTTGATGTGAACATTAACTGAAGCTCCTGACATGTATCTGCATGATTTTATGCACTTCAGTGCTGCCACACAATTGGCTGATTAGATAATCACATGGATGATTGTTGGTGCCAGATGGGCTGGTTTGAGTATTTCTGTAACTGCTGATCTCCTGGGATTTTTACACACAACAGTCTCTAGAATTTACTCAGAATGGTGCCAAAAACAAAAAACATCCAGTGAGCGGCAGTTCTGTGGACGGAAATGCCTTGTTGATGAGAGAGGTCAACAGAGAATGGCCAGACTTGTTCGAACTCAGATAACCGCTCTGTACAATTGTGGTGAGCAGAATAGCTTCTGCATTGGGGCTGTTTTGGCGGCAGGAAGGGCAGGTGGTTAATGTTGTGGCTGATCGGTGTGTGTATATATATATATATATATATATTAAGAAATTTAAAGTTTACATAGAAATAAATAAGTAAATTATCAAATCAAATAACTAAATCAGGAAATATAAATACTCATTTATGTCAAATTTATAAATTATTTAGCAAATATACAGTGGAAAGAAAAAGACCCTTTGAAATTACCTGCATTTATTTACAATTTTGTCTTAAAATCTAGTTTGCTCTTCATCCAAGTTACCATAATGAACAAACACAATCTGTTTTAATTAATAACACACAAATTATTGTATCATTCTTGTAAATATTGAATACATCATTCAAATATTCACAATGTAGGTTGGAAAATGTGACATAAGCTAATGACATCAACAAAAGCTAATTAGAGTCAGGAGTTGGCAAGCCTGGCATCCAGTTAATTAAACAAGATTGGAAGTGTGGGTTAGAGCTACTTTGACTTATAAAAAGCACTAAAAAATTCAAAATTAGCTATTCACAAGAAGCATCTGCTGACATGGACCATGCCTTCCAAAAAAAAAAAGATCTCAGAAGATCTATGATCAAGAATTGTTGCTTTGCATAAAGCTGGAAAGGGTTACAAAGATAGCTTGAAAAGCTTAAATATTCATCTGCACAGTAAGACAAATTGTCTATAAATGGAGACGATTTAATACAGTGGCTATTCTTCCTAGAAGTGGCTGTCCAGCCAAGATGACTCAAAGGGCACACCGTAGAATGCTCAATGAATTAAAAAAGAAGCCTAGAGTGACAGCTAAGGACTTGAAGGAATTATTGGAACTGATTAACATCTCTGTTCATGAGTCTTCTATACGGAAAACGTTAAACAGGCATGGTGTCCATGGCAGGACACCAAAAAGGAAGCTGCTGCTTTCCAACTAAAACATTGCTGCACATCTGAAGTTTGTCAAAGATTACCTTGACACTCCACAATGCTATTGGGAAAATGTTTTGTGGACTGATGAAACTAAGGCTGAATATTTGGGAAGAACACGCAGCACTACGAATGGCGTAAAAAGGGCACCGCATAACAGCGTGAAAACATCATCCCAATGGTGAAGTACGGTGGAGGGAGCATTATGATTAATGGGCTGCTTTGCTGCTTCGGGGCCTGGACCACTTGCCATCATAGAGGGAAAAATGAATTCCTAAGTTTATCAAGTTATCTTACAGGGTAATGTCAGGGTGGCTGTGCGCCAGCTGAAGCTCAGTAGAAGTTGGGTGATGCAGCAGGACAATGATCCTAAACATCAAAGTAAATCCACTACAGAATGGCTTTAAAAAAAAGAAAATCCACCTTTGGAGTGTCCAGAGCTTAACTCAATAAAGATTCTGTGGAATGACCTCAAGAGAGCCGTTCACACCAGACATCCTAAGAATATGGCTGAGCTGAAGCAGTTCTGTAAGGAAGAATGGTCCAAAGTTCCTTCTGAACGCTGTGCAGGTCTAATCCGCAGCAACTGGACACACTTTGTTGAGGTGATTGCTGCCAAAGGAGGATCGAGCAATTATTAAATCCAGGGGTTAACTTACTTTTTCCACAGCACTGTGAATGTTTAAAGGGATGTGTTCAATAAAGACAAGAAAGATTATAATTGTTTGTGCGTTTGTTATCTTAAGCACATTGTGTTTGACTATACTTGTGACTTTTATGAAGAGGAGATCACATTGTATGACCAGTTAATGCAGAAAACCAGCTAATTCTAAAGGGTTCACATACTTTTTCTTGCCACTGTATTTATTTATTTATTTTTAATTTAGACAGCTGTGGTCCTCCATATATAACCACCATACATACACTGATGTATGTCTGACAAAAATATGATGTTTGTGACAGGGAGCATCAGTGGACCCTCAGAGAGATGGAGAAAGGCGGAGGAGCACTGCATCCTTGTCCAGTGTGAAGTACGACTGCAGCAGTGACGCCGGAGATGAAGGCAGTGTGGAGTGGAATGGGGTGAGTCAATCTCCGAACTCTTTTTCACACTGAATCTACACATTACCTTCACAGAACACACATCACTAAACCAATTACTGCTTCATATGCCTTAAGTCAGCATTAAAGCAGAATTGACCCTGTTAACTTTCTGAATACACAGAGCACTCTACTAACCACTCACAACAGCCAATGAAAGCACTTAGAATACCTTAGTAAATATTGTGAAAGCTTGCTATGAATTTTGCTAAGCTTGGTTAAATATTTATTATTTGCAAAAGGCTTAATTAAATACACACATTATACTTAATATTTTAAACAAACTTTTAGATTATCCACATTTAGACTGCAGTTAACTGCAGCAATGTATGAAGTTATCACTCTGTGCTTACTGTCTTTGGGAGTGACATCTCCAGAATAAAAAACAGAGAAAGAAAGAGAGAGAGAAAGAAAAAGAGGCTGTTATGGTCAGTAGCTGCATTTCCACTATCAGGTCAGTGCAAGCCAAGGCTATCAACTGGTCAGCCGGGGCCAATAGTCTCGGACCTCCAGCCGCGAGACCAAAATTGATCTGCGTACTCACCATCGGGCCAGTAGCCCCACAGCGTTGCTCTAAAACCTGCCCTTAATACGCAGCCCTGGTTCCAACATCACACACCCTGCCCGCGAAGCTCAAGTTGTGGTATCAGACTCTGGAGACTAGCTTGCCATCGAAATGAACATGATGGAGACTAAAGCTGTTGTTTGTTTGCTTATTTTGGTCTTTGCTTGGTGGAAAGCGAGACCTGACTCAGCAAAACTCTGCCTTTGACATAGACACTGCCTCAATCCCCAGTTGGCCTTCTTTGGCCCAAGGGTAGTCAGTGGGCCAAAGGCGTTTGGCAGTTGGCCCAGAGGATGCCCCAGAAAGGCACAGTGAAGCCCTGGAAGTGACAGTGGGAACTCAGCTGGTCCTGGCATGCACTAGCATGCCCTAATTTGGCCCAACAGTGGAAATGTGGCTAATGCTGCATTGCAACCTGTTCAAATTGGCCAAAATGGTCATAGCACCACTGTTGATGTCATATCCTGTGTGTTGTTAGTGATATCTGGTTCAACAACAGCAGACCCACAATGACATCAGTGCTGTTACAAATCTGCTATGATTAGCAATAATTGCAAAGCTCTTCAGTCAACCTGTTAAGACTTCTTAACCTCTTGACCTCTTAAATGTGATTTAACCATCAGTCCCATTATGCAGATTGGCCCATAAAATGTGGTAAAACATCACCAAATGGAATTGCAAAAGTTTTCAAACAGGTCAATTCACAGGTTTATAAAAAAATAAATATTCTAAATTCTGATTGGATGAGCCCCGTTTGAAGCTGTTGTAAATGTTGATGTGGTATACACCTGGTACCGCACATTCTATAATAATGTGCCAAGTTGATACATTATTTGACAACTGTAAACACCCTCCAGTTACACTAAAGAACTACATGTATATTACTTGGTGAATGAATCATTTATTCCAATTATTATAGTTCATTAATGTAACTATTATGTTGGTATGACAAGCCACCAAACTGTTATTCTACAAACTTGGGTTAGGGTTTCTCAAAGTACCTAAACCAAGACCAATATTTCTAACTCTTAACTCCTTGAGCTTTCAAACTACATCCACGAAACTTGCCACAGACCTTCAGACTGCTCTGACTTGGACCTTCAAAGTGGCCAAATAGACTTACACCCTGTCTATACCTGACGCAAGCGTTACATCAAAAGCAAATCGCTTCCTTTATAATCAATAGCCCCGTTTACGCTATCGGGCCAAATGAGGGGTGCTAGTCCATGCCAGGGCCATTTGTGTTCCCACTGTCACTTTCGGTGCTTCATCGTGCCTCCTCGGGGCTTTCTCGGGGCCAACGGCCAAGCACCCTGGCCCGCTGATTACCCTTGGGCCAAAGAAGGCCAATTGGGGTTTGGGTCAGCGTCATAGGCAGAGTTTCGCTGTGTCAGGTCAGAGGTTTCAGCAACAAGATACTCATTTCCCAATCTTTCGTATCTATCTATCTACCAGCTTACCTCAACAGATCAATGGAGAATCGTCAGTATTGGGTAGCGTTTCCCAAAAGCATCGTAAGCCTAAGTAGATCGTAGAAACCATTGGCGCCAATGGTCTCTACGATCAACTTAAGCTCGCAGTGCTTTTGAGAAACGCAGCCTTGGTCAGTAGACGAAATCAGGGCTCTTCTGAATATTTGGGCTGATGAAAATGTGCAACCTCAGGTTGACAGCAACTGCTGAATGAAGACATGATTAAGTATATGTTTGCCAAACTTGCCAAGTTGTGTATCCAGCACACAATGTTACAAGTTTGGGAAAAATAAAAATTTAATAAATTGCTGGCACAGTACAAATCTATTTAGAAGGCTAGCTGGTCTCCAGAGTCTGACATCAAAGCTTGAGTTTCCCTTTTGCTTGTGAAATGGGCGGGGTGTGCGACGCTGGCACAAGGGCGGCGCATTAAGGGCGGATTTTAGGACAACGCTGCGGGGCTATTGGCCGATGGTGGTCTTGCTGCTCAAGGCTATTCGACCTGGCTGACAAGTTTATGGCCCTGGCTCGCACTGGCCCGATAGTTGAAAAGCAGCTATTGACGCTGTCTACACTGGAAACATTTGTGTTACATAGAGCAGACAGTGGGCGGATGCCTCGATCTATTGCTGATGCACTGCAGAGCTACTGCAGCCTTTTTATTATTCCATTTAAATGATTCAGGGTTGCCAACTCTCACGCATTTGGCGTGACACACATGCTTTCAGGCTGTCTCACACTCTCACGCTACCTAAGTAAATCTCATGCCACATGTCAAGACAATCTTGCATTCAGCCCTTTATAAGCACTAAATAGGCATCCCACTCCTCTTAAAGATACTATAGATCTGATGTCTTTACATGCCTTTATCGACAGACGCTGTGGCTTTACTTTTTTAGTGAAGCATTTAATTGATTTACACTTGATGTGACTGTGTCTCATTTGTGCTTTTGTGTCCTGTCTCTCTCTTTGTCTGTCTCTCTCTTTCTCTGCATTAGGCTTAAGCTCTCATCATCTTCCACTTCTCTGTGCTTCTACAACAAATCAAATTACGTCTGTTCAAATGGATGCTGTGTAGTTTCCTCTCTGATG